>NW_026577947.1:300000-434073 GCF_029407905.1 Bubalus kerabau
CGGGGTTGCATTCCAGGCTCCCCCGGGGAGTCAGGCCTCGTCTCGAGGGGAAGCCAAGGACTCCGCTCTCCTCTCGAGTCGCGACGCTGGTCTCTTGGAGCTCCCTGAGCGGCCTCAATGGAGTCCAGCCTCCTCTTCCGTTTGGAGAGAGGACCCGGGATTGCTCTCCAGGCCATGCAGGAAAAGAAGGCCCTCAGCTCGCGAGGACGGGGGCGTCTCAGGGGTTTCCTCGAGCTGCGGCGCCCGTGGGGGTTTTCTCCCGAGGCGCGACGAGGATCTCAGGGAGCCTCTCGTGCGGCGCCAGGGAAGTCAGGTCTCCATGCGCGTGGCGAGGGGGAGCGCGTCCTGGCTCTCGAGTCACGGGAGGGGACTAGGGCCTCGAGACGCGTTGAAGAAGGACTCTCGAGGTCTTTGTCGGGGGGCGGCGGGAAACCCTCGTGTCCCTCGCCTTCTGCCGGGGACCTTAGGGAACTTCCCAGGGTGCCTCTGAGAGGCGAGGGATCCTGTGGAGGTGGCGGGGCCCCTCGGGACTCCGCTGGGTCTGGCGCAACGGAAGAGGGCCTCACCTCGAGGGGAGGCAGGCACCTCAGGCTTCCTCTGCGTTTCGGACTCCGACCGCAGGGTCCCTGCAGAGTTGGGACAGGAGAGTCAGGCCTCGTCTTGTCTGAGGAAGGGAACCCCGCTGGCCTCTCGAGTTGCTCAGGGGGTCTCAGGCCCCTCGTCGAGCTGTGTGTGGAACCCGCGGGTCTTTGCGGACGATGCACGGGGGTGGCAGTGCCCCTTCGTGTTGTGCCTTCACCCACAGGGTTGCCTTCGAAGAGGGGTCCGGGCCTCGGGTCCTTCTCAAGAGCGGACCGGGGAATCGGGGGCGTTCGGCCTGTGGCCCCACCCACGTGGCTCGTCTCGAATTTCCTCGTGAGACCGGCCTCATCCTGAGGTGCGCCGGGAAGGCCGGGAACCCCTTCCAGACCACGCAGGGGAATCGCCTCTCCTGTCGCGATCAGGAGGGGAGAAGGGGCTCAGAGGAAGCGGTGCCGGGACCCTCGGTGTTCCCCTCGGGGGAACCCGGCGTGTCGGGGGACTTTTGGGGGTCGCAGGAAGGCTGTCAGGGACCGTCTCGCCCTTCAGGGCGGAACAGGGGACTTCCCTTGAGACGCCGTCGCGGGCAAGGGCCTCATCTTGCCAAGCGGTGGGAACCACGTGGATTTTCTCGAGTTGCGGCGGCATTCTCGAGTTACGACGGGGATCTCAGCCTTCCCCTTGGGTTGGCCCTGGGAAGCCCAATCTTCCCCTCGGGTTGCGAGGGAAAGCTGGGGGTGGCGCTCGAGTCACTGCAGGGCCTAAGAGACCTCACCTAAGCGTGTGTCCGGGACCTAATTTTCCTCTCCAGGGAAGGCAGGGATCTCGGGGTTGCATTCCAGGCTCCCCCGGGGAGTCAGGCCTCGTCTCGAGGGGAAGCCAAGGACTCCGCTCTCCTCTCGAGTCGCGACGCGGCTCTCTTGGAGCCCCCTGAGCGGCCTCAAGAGAGTCCAGCCTCCTCTTCCGTTTGGAGAGAGGACCCGGGATTGCTCTCCAGGCCATGCAGGAAAAGAAGGCCCTCAGCTCGCGAGGACGGGGGCGTCTCAGGGGTTTCCTCGAGCTGCGGCGCCCGTGGGGGTTTTCTCCCGAGGCGCGACGAGGATCTCAGGGAGCCTCTCGTGCGGCGCCAGGGAAGTCAGGTCTCCATGCGCGTGGCGAGGGGGAGCGCGTCCTGGCTCTCGAGTCACGGGAGGGGACTAGGGCCTCGAGACGCGTTGAAGAAGGACTCTCGAGGTCTTTGTCGGGGGGCGGCGGGAAACCCTCGTTTCCCTCGCCTTCTGCCGGGGACCTTAGGGAACTTCCCAGGGTGCCTCTGAGAGGCGAGGGATCCTGTGGAGGTGGCGGGGCCCCTCGGGACTCCGCTGGGTCTGGCGCAACGGAAGAGGGCCTCACCTCGAGGGGAGGCAGGCACCTCAGGCTTCCTCTGCGTTTCGGACTCCGACCGCAGGGTCCCTGCAGAGTTGGGACAGGAGAGTCAGGCCTCGTCTTGTCTGAGGAAGGGAACCCCGCTGGCCTCTCGAGTTGCTCAGGGGGTCTCAGGCCCCTCGTCGAGCTGTGTGTGGAACCCGCGGGTCTTTGCGGACGATGCACGGGGGTGGCAGTGCCCCTTCGTGTTGTGCCTTCAGCCACAGGGTTGCCTTCGAAGAGGGGTCCGGGCCTCGGGTCCTTCTCAAGAGCGGACCGGGGAATCGGGGGCGTTCGGCCTGTGGCCCCACCCACGTGGCTCGTCTCGAATTTCCTCGTGAGACCGGCCTCATCCTGAGGTGCGCTGGGAAGGCCGGGAACCCCTTCCAGACCACGCAGGGGAATCGCCTCTCCTGTCGCGATCAGGAGGGGAGAAGGGGCTCAGAGGAAGCGGTGCCGGGACCCCCGGTGTTCCCCTCGGGGGAACCCGGCGTGTCGGGGGACTTTTGGGGGTCGCAGGAAGGCTGTCAGGGACCGTCTCGCCCTTCAGGGCGGAACAGGGGACTTCCCTTGAGACGCCGTCGCGGGCAAGGGCCTCATCTTGCCAAGCGGTGGGAACCACGTGGTTTTTCTCGAGTTGCGGCGGCATTCTCGAGTTACGACGGGGATCTCAGCCTTCCCCTTGGGTTGGCCCTGGGAAGCCCAATCTTCCCCTCGGGTTGCGAGGGAAAGCTGGGGGTGGCGCTCGAGTCACTGCAGGGCCTAAGAGACCTCACCTAAGCGTGTGTCCGGGACCTAATTTTCCTCTCCAGGGAAGGCAGGGATCTCGGGGTTGCATTCCAGGCTCCCCCGGGGAGTCAGGCCTCGTCTCGAGGGGAAGCCAAGGACTCCGCTCTCCTCTCGAGTCGCGACGCGGGTCTCTTGGAGCCCCCTGAGCGGCCTCAAGGGAGTCCAGCCTCCTCTTCCGTTTGGAGAGAGGACCCGGGATTGCTCTCCAGGCCATGCAGGAAAAGAAGGCCCTCAGCTCGCGAGGACGGGGGCGTCTCAGGGGTTTCCTCGAGCTGTGGCGCCCGTGGGGGTTTTCTCCCGAGGCACGACGAGGATCTCAGGGAGCCTCTCGTGCGGCGCCAGGGAAGTCAGGTCTCCATGCGCGTGGCGAGGGGGAGCGCGTCCTGGCTCTCGAGTCACGGGAGGGGACTAGGGCCTCGAGACGCGTTGAAGAAGGACTCTCGAGGTCTTTGTCGGGGGGCGGCGGGAAACCCTCGTGTCCCTCGCCTTCTGCCGGGGACCTTAGGGAACTTCCCAGGGTGCCTCTGAGAGGCGAGGGATCCTGTGGAGGTGGCGGGGCCCCTCGGGACTCCGCTGGGTCTGGCGCAACGGAAGAGGGCCTCACCTCGAGGGGAGGCAGGCACCTCAGGCTTCCTCTGCGTTTCGGACTCCGACCGCAGGGTCCCTGCAGAGTTGGGACAGGAGAGTCAGGCCTCGTCTTGTCTGAGGAAGGGAACCCCGCTGGCCTCTCGAGTTGCTCAGGGGGTCTCAGGCCCCTCGTCGAGCTGTGTGTGGAACCCGCGGGTCTTTGCGGACGATGCACGGGGGTGGCAGTGCCCCTTCGTGTTGTGCCTTCAGCCACAGGGTTGCCTTCGAAGAGGGGTCCGGGCCTCGGGTCCTTCTCAAGAGCGGACCGGGGAATCGGGGGCGTTCGGCCTGTGGCCCCACCCACGTGGCTCGTCTCGAATTTCCTCGTGAGACCGGCCTCATCCTGAGGTGCGCCGGGAAGGCCGGGAACCCCTTCCAGACCACGCAGGGGAATCGCCTCTCCTGTCGCGATCAGGAGGGGAGAAGGGGCTCAGAGGAAGCGGTGCCGGGACCCCCGGTGTTCCCCTCGGGGGAACCCGGCGTGTCGGGGGACTTTTGGGGGTCGCAGGAAGGCTGTCAGGGACCGTCTCGCCCTTCAGGGCGGAACAGGGGACTTCCCTTGAGACGCCGTCGCGGGCAAGGGCCTCATCTTGCCAAGCGGTGGGAACCACGTGGTTTTTCTCGAGTTGCGGCGGCATTCTCGAGTTACGACGGGGATCTCAGCCTTCCCCTTGGGTTGGCCCTGGGAAGCCCAATCTTCCCCTCGGGTTGCGAGGGAAAGCTGGGGGTGGCGCTCGAGTCACTGCAGGGCCTAAGAGACCTCACCTAAGCGTGTGTCCGGGACCTAATTTTCCTCTCCAGGGAAGGCAGGGATCTCGGGGTTGCATTCCAGGCTCCCCCGGGGAGTCAGGCCTCGTCTCGAGGGGAAGCCAAGGACTCCGCTCTCCTCTCGAGTTGCGACGCGGGTCTCTTGGAGCCCCCTGAGCGGCCTCAAGGGAGTCCAGCCTCCTCTTCCGTTTGGAGAGAGGACCCGGGATTGCTCTCCAGGCCATGCAGGAAAAGAAGGCCCTCAGCTCGCGAGGACGGGGGCGTCTCAGGGGTTTCCTCGAGCTGCGGCGCCCGTGGGGGTTTTCTCCCGAGGCACGACGAGGATCTCAGGGAGCCTCTCGTGCGGCGCCAGGGAAGTCAGGTCTCCATGCGCGTGGCGAGGGGGAGCGCGTCCTGGCTCTCGAGTCACGGGAGGGGACTAGGGCCTCGAGACGCGTTGAAGAAGGACTCTCGAGGTCTTTGTCGGGGGGCGGCGGGAAACCCTCGTGTCCCTCGCCTTCTGCCGGGGACCTTAGGGAACTTCCCAGGGTGCCTCTGAGAGGCGAGGGATCCTGTGGAGGTGGCGGGGCCCCTCGGGACTCCGCTGGGTCTGGCGCAACGGAAGAGGGCCTCACCTCGAGGGGAGGCAGGCACCTCAGGCTTCCTCTGCGTTTCGGACTCCGACCGCAGGGTCCCTGCAGAGTTGGGACAGGAGAGTCAGGCCTCGTCTTGTCTGAGGAAGGGAACCCCGCTGGCCTCTCGAGTTGCTCAGGGGGTCTCAGGCCCCTCGTCGAGCTGTGTGTGGAACCCGCGGGTCTTTGCGGACGATGCACGGGGGTGGCAGTGCCCCTTCGTGTTGTGCCTTCACCCACAGGGTTGCCTTCGAAGAGGGGTCCGGGCCTCGGGTCCTTCTCAAGAGCGGACCGGGGAATCGGGGGCGTTCGGCCTGTGGCCCCACCCACGTGGCTCGTCTCGAATTTCCTCGTGAGACCGGCCTCATCCTGAGGTGCGCCGGGAAAGCCAGGAACCCCTTCCAGACCACGCGGGGAATCGCCTCTCCTGTCGCGATCAGGAGGGGAGAAGGGGCTCAGAGGAAGCGGTGCCGGGACCCTCGGTGTTCCCCTCGGGGGAACCCGGCGTGTCGGGGGACTTTTGGGGGTCGCAGGAAGGCTATCAGGGACCGTCTCGCCCTTCAGGGCGGAACAGGGGACTTCCCTTGAGACGCCGTCGCGGGCAAGGGCCTCATCTTGCCAAGCGGTGGGAACCACGTGGTTTTTCTCGAGTTGCGGCGGCATTCTCGAGTTACGACGGGGATCTCAGCCTTCCCCTTGGGTTGGCCCTGGGAAGCCCAATCTTCCCCTCGGGTTGCGAGGGAAAGCTGGGGGTGGCGCTCGAGTCACTGCAGGGCCTAAGAGACCTCACCTAAGCGTGTGTCCGGGACCTAATTTTCCTCTCCAGGGAAGGCAGGGATCTCGGGGTTGCATTCCAGGCTCCCCCGGGGAGTCAGGCCTCGTCTCGAGGGGAAGCCAAGGACTCCGTTCTCCTCTCGAGTCGCGACGCGGGTCTCTTGGAGCCCCCTGAGCGGCCTCAAGGGAGTCCAGCCTCCTCTTCCGTTTGGAGAGAGGACCCGGGATTGCTCTCCAGGCCATGCAGGAAAAGAAGGCCCTCAGCTCGCGAGGACGGGGGCGTCTCAGGGGTTTCCTCGAGCTGCGGCGCCCGTGGGGGTTTTCTCCCGAGGCACGACGAGGATCTCAGGGAGCCTCTCGTGCGGCGCCAGGGAAGTCAGGTCTCCATGCGCATGGTGAGGGGGAGCGCGTCCTGGCTCTCGAGTCACGGGAGGGGACTAGGGCCTCGAGACGCGTTGAAGAAGGACTCTCGAGGTCTTTGTCGGGGGGCGGCGGGAAACCCTCGTGTCCCTCGCCTTCTGCCGGGGACCTTAGGGAACTTGCCAGGGTGCCTCTGAGAGGCGAGGGATCCTGTGGAGGTGGCGGGGCCCCTCGGGACTCCGCTGGGTCTGGCGCAACGGAAGAGGGCCTCACCTCGAGGGGAGGCAGGCACCTCAGGCTTCCTCTGCGTTTCGGACTCCGACCGCAGGGTCCCTGCAGAGTTGGGACAGGAGAGTCAGGCCTCGTCTTGTCTGAGGAAGGGAACCCCGCTGGCCTCTCGAGTTGCTCAGGGGGTCTCAGGCCCCTCGTCGAGCTGTGTGTGGAACCCGCGGGTCTTTGCGGACGATGCACGGGGGTGGCAGTGCCCCTTCGTGTTGTGCCTTCACCCACAGGGTTGCCTTCGAAGAGGGGTCCGGGCCTCGGGTCCTTCTCAAGAGCGGACCGGGGAATCGGGGGCGTTCGGCCTGTGGCCCCACCCACGTGGCTCGTCTCGAATTTCCTCGTGAGACCGGCCTCATCCTGAGGTGCGCCGGGAAGGCCGGGAACCCCTTCCAGACCACGCAGGGGAATCGCCTCTCCTGTCGCGATCAGGAGGGGAGAAGGGGCTCAGAGGAAGCGGTGCCGGGACCCTCGGTGTTCCCCTCGGGGGAACCCGGCGTGTTGGGGGACTTTTGGGGGTCGCAGGAAGGCTGTCAGGGACCGTCTCGCCCTTCAGGGCGGAACAGGGGACTTCCCTTGAGACGCCGTCGCGGGCAAGGGCCTCATCTTGCCAAGCGGTGGGAACCACGTGGATTTTCTCGAGTTGCGGCGGCATTCTCGAGTTACGACGGGGATCTCAGCCTTCCCCTTGGGTTGGCCCTGGGAAGCCCAATCTTCCCCTCGGGTTGCGAGGGAAAGCTGGGGGTGGCGCTCGAGTCACTGCAGGGCCTAAGAGACCTCACCTAAGCGTGTGTCCGGGACCTAATTTTCCTCTCCAGGGAAGGCAGGGATCTCGGGGTTGCATTCCAGGCTCCCCCGGGGAGTAAGGCCTCGTCTCGAGGGGAAGCCAAGGACTCCGCTCTCCTCTCGAGTCGCGACGCGGGTCTCTTGGAGCCCCCTGAGCGGCCTCAAGGGAGTCCAGCCTCCTCTTCCGTTTGGAGAGAGGACCCGGGATTGCTCTCCAGGCCGTGCAGGAAAAGAAGGCCCTCAGCTCGCGAGGACGGGGGCGTCTCAGGGGTTTCCTCGAGCTGCGGCGCCCGTGGGGGTTTTCTCCCGAGGCACGACGAGGATCTCAGGGAGCCTCTCGTGCGGCGCCAGGGAAGTCAGGTCTCCATGCGCGTGGCGAGGGGGAGCGCGTCCTGGCTCTCGAGTCACGGGAGGGGACTAGGGCCTCGAGACGCGTTGAAGAAGGACTCTCGAGGTCTTTGTCGGGGGGCGGCGGGAAACCCTCGTGTCCCTCGCCTTCTGCCGGGGACCTTAGGGAACTTCCCAGGGTGCCTCTGAGAGGCGAGGGATCCTGTGGAGGTGGCGGGGCCCCTCGGGACTCCGCTGGGTCTGGCGCAACGGAAGAGGGCCTCACCTCGAGGGGAGGCAGGCACCTCAGGCTTCCTCTGCGTTTCGGACTCCGACCGCAGGGTCCCTGCAGAGTTGGGACAGGAGAGTCAGGCCTCGTCTTGTCTGAGGAAGGGAACCCCGCTGGCCTCTCGAGTTGCTCGGGGGGTCTCAGGCCCCTCGTCGAGCTGTGTGTGGAACCCGCGGGTCTTTGCGGACGATGCACGGGGGTGGCAGTGCCCCTTCGTGTTGTGCCTTCACCCACAGGGTTGCCTTCGAAGAGGGGTCCGGGCCTCGGGTCCTTCTCAAGAGCGGACCGGGGAATCGGGGGCGTTCGGCCTGTGGCCCCACCCACGTGGCTCGTCTGGAATTTCCTCGTGAGACCGGCCTCATCCTGAGGTGCGCCGGGAAGGCCGGGAACCCCTTCCAGACCACGCAGGGGAATCGCCTCTCCTGTCGCGATCAGGAGGGGAGAAGGGGCTCAGAGGAAGCGGTGCCGGGACCCTCGGTGTTCCCCTCGGGGGAACCCGGCGTGTCGGGGGACGTTTGGGGGTCGCAGGAAGGCTGTCAGGGACCGTCTCGCCCTTCAGGGCGGAACAGGGGACTTCCCTTGAGACGCCGTCGCGGGCAAGGGCCTCATCTTGCCAAGCGGTGGGAACCACGTGGTTTTTCTCGAGTTGCGGCGGCATTCTCGAGTTACGACGGGGATCTCAGCCTTCCCCTTGGGTTGGCCCTGGGAAGCCCAATCTTCCCCTCGGGTTGCGAGGGAAAGCTGGGGGTGGCGCTCGAGTCACTGCAGGGCCTAAGAGACCTCACCTAAGCGTGTGTCCGGGACCTAATTTTCCTCTCCAGGGAAGGCAGGGATCTCGGGGTTGCATTCCAGGCTTCCCCGGGGAGTCAGGCCTCGTCTCGAGGGGAAGCCAAGGACTCCGCTCTCCTCTCGAGTTGCGACGCGGGTCTCTTGGAGCCCCCTGAGCGGCCTCAAGGGAGTCCAGCCTCCTCTTCCGTTTGGAGAGAGGACCCGGGATTGCTCTCCAGGCCATGCAGGAAAAGAAGGCCCTCAGCTCGCGAGGACGGGGGCGTCTCAGGGGTTTCCTCGAGCTGCGGCGCCCGTGGGGGTTTTCTCCCGAGGCACGACGAGGATCTCAGGGAGCCTCTCGTGCGGCGCCAGGGAAGTCAGGTCTCCATGCGCGTGGCGAGGGGGAGCGCGTCCTGGCTCTCGAGTCACGGGAGGGGACTAGGGCCTCGAGACGCGTTGAAGAAGGACTCTCGAGGTCTTTGTCGGGGGGCGGCGGGAAACCCTCGTGTCCCTCGCCTTCTGCCGGGGACCTTAGGGAACTTCCCAGGGTGCCTCTGAGAGGCGAGGGATCCTGTGGAGGTGGCGGGGCCCCTCGGGACTCCGCTGGGTCTGGCGCAACGGAAGAGGGCCTCACCTCGAGGGGAGGCAGGCACCTCAGGCTTCCTCTGCGTTTCGGACTCCGACCGCAGGGTCCCTGCAGAGTTGGGACAGGAGAGTCAGGCCTCGTCTTGTCTGAGGAAGGGAACCCCGCTGGCCTCTCGAGTTGCTCGGGGGGTCTCAGGCCCCTCGTCGAGCTGTGTGTGGAACCCGCGGGTCTTTGCGGACGATGCACGGGGGTGGCAGTGCCCCTTCGTGTTGTGCCTTCACCCACAGGGTTGCCTTCGAAGAGGGGTCCGGGCCTCGGGTCCTTCTCAAGAGCGGACCGGGGAATCGGGGGCGTTCGGCCTGTGGCCCCACCCACGTGGCTCGTCTGGAATTTCCTCGTGAGACCGGCCTCATCCTGAGGTGCGCCGGGAAGGCCGGGAACCCCTTCCAGACCACGCAGGGGAATCGCCTCTCCTGTCGCGATCAGGAGGGGAGAAGGGGCTCAGAGGAAGCGGTGCCGGGACCCTCGGTGTTCCCCTCGGGGGAACCCGGCGTGTCGGGGGACTTTTGGGGGTCGCAGGAAGGCTGTCAGGGACCGTCTCGCCCTTCAGGGCGGAACAGGGGACTTCCCTTGAGACGCCGTCGCGGGCAAGGGCCTCATCTTGCCAAGCGGTGGGAACCACGTGGTTTTTCTCGAGTTGCGGCGGCATTCTCGAGTTACGACGGGGATCTCAGCCTTCCCCTTGGGTTGGCCCTGGGAAGCCCAATCTTCCCCTCGGGTTGCGAGGGAAAGCTGGGGGTGGCGCTCGAGTCACTGCAGGGCCTAAGAGACCTCACCTAAGCGTGTGTCCGGGACCTAATTTTCCTCTCCAGGAAAGGCAGGGATCTCGGGGTTGCATTCCAGGCTCCCCCGGGGAGTCAGGCCTCGTCTCGAGGGGAAGCCAAGGACTCCGCTCTCCTCTCGAGTCGCGACGCGGGTCTCTTGGAGCCCCCTGAGCGGCCTCAAGGGAGTCCAGCCTCCTCTTCCGTTTGGAGAGAGGACCCGGGATTGCTCTCCAGGCCATGCAGGAAAAGAAGGCCCTCAGCTCGCGAGGACGGGGGCGTCTCAGGGGTTTCCTCGAGCTGCGGCGCCCGTGGGGGTTTTCTCCCGAGGCACGACGAGGATCTCAGGGAGCCTCTCGTGCGGCGCCAGGGAAGTCAGGTCTCCATGCGCGTGGCGAGGGGGAGCGCGTCCTGGCTCTCGAGTCACGGGAAGGGACTAGGGCCTCGAGACGCGTTGAAGAAGGACTCTCGAGGTCTTTGTCGGGGGGCGGCGGGAAACCCTCGTGTCCCTCGCCTTCTGCCGGGGACCTTAGGGAACTTCCCAGGGTGCCTCTGAGAGGCGAGGGATCCTGTGGAGGTGGCGGGGCCCCTCGGGACTCCGCTGGGTCTGGCGCAACGGAAGAGGGCCTCACCTCGAGGGGAGGCAGGCACCTCAGGCTTCCTCTGCGTTTCGGACTCCGACCGCAGGGTCCCTGCAGAGTTGGGACAGGAGAGTCAGGCCTCGTCTTGTCTGAGGAAGGGAACCCCGCTGGCCTCTCGAGTTGCTCGGGGGGTCTCAGGCCCCTCGTCGAGCTGTGTGTGGAACCCGCGGGTCTTTGCGGACGATGCACGGGGGTGGCAGTGCCCCTTCGTGTTGTGCCTTCACCCACAGGGTTGCCTTCGAAGAGGGGTCCGGGCCTCGGGTCCTTCTCAAGAGCGGACCGGGGAATCGGGGGCGTTCGGCCTGTGGCCCCACCCACGTGGCTCGTCTCGAATTTCCTCGTGAGACCGGCCTCATCCTGAGGTGCGCCGGGAAGGCCGGGAACCCCTTCCAGACCACGCAGGGGAATCGCCTCTCCTGTCGCGATCAGGAGGGGAGAAGGGGCTCAGAGGAAGCGGTGCCGGGACCCTCGGTGTTCCCCTCAGGGGAACCCGGCGTGTCGGGGGACTTTTGGGGGTCGCAGGAAGGCTGTCAGGGACCGTCTCGCCCTTCAGGGCGGAACAGGGGACTTCCCTTGAGACGCCGTCGCGGGCAAGGGCCTCATCTTGCCAAGCGGTGGGAACCACGTGGTTTTTCTCGAGTTGCGGCGGCATTCTCGAGTTACGACGGGGATCTCAGCCTTCCCCTTGGGTTGGCCCTGGGAAGCCCAATCTTCCCCTCGGGTTGCGAGGGAAAGCTGGGGGTGGCGCTCGAGTCACTGCAGGGCCTAAGAGACCTCACCTAAGCGTGTGTCCGGGACCTAATTTTCCTCTCCAGGGAAGGCAGGGATCTCGGGGTTGCATTCCAGGCTCCCCCGGGGAGTCAGGCCTCATCTCGAGGGGAAGCCAAGGACTCCGCTCTCCTCTCGAGTCGCGACGCGGGTCTCTTGGAGCCCCCTGAGCGGCCTCAAGGGAGTCCAGCCTCCTCTTCCGTTTGGAGAGAGGACCCGGGATTGCTCTCCAGGCCATGCAGGAAAAGAAGGCCCTCAGCTCGCGAGGACGGGGGCGTCTCAGGGGTTTCCTCGAGCTGCGGCGCCCGTGGGGGTTTTCTCCCGAGGCACGACGAGGATCTCAGGGAGCCTCTCGTGCGGCGCCAGGGAAGTCAGGTCTCCATGCGCGTGGCGAGGGGGAGCGCGTCCTGGCTCTCGAGTCACGGGAGGGGACTAGGGCCTCGAGACGCGTTGAAGAAGGACTCTCGAGGTCTTTGTCGGGGGGCGGCGGGAAACCCTCGTGTCCCTCGCCTTCTGCCGGGGACCTTAGGGAACTTCCCAGGGTGCCTCTGAGAGGCGAGGGATCCTGTGGAGGTGGCGGGGCCCCTCGGGACTCCGCTGGGTCTGGCGCAACGGAAGAGGGCCTCACCTCGAGGGGAGGCAGGCACCTCAGGCTTCCTCTGCGTTTCGGACTCCGACCGCAGGGTCCCTGCAGAGTTGGGACAGGAGAGTCAGGCCTCGTCTTGTCTGAGGAAGGGAACCCCGCTGGCCTCTCGAGTTGCTCAGGGGGTCTCAGGCCCCTCGTCGAGCTGTGTGTGGAACCCGCGGGTCTTTGCGGACGATGCACGGGGGTGGCAGTGCCCCTTCGTGTTGTGCCTTCACCCACAGGGTTGCCTTCGAAGAGGGGTCCGGGCCTCGGGTCCTTCTCAAGAGCGGACCGGGGAATCGGGGGCGTTCGGCCTGTGGCCCCACCCACGTGGCTCGTCTCGAATTTCCTCGTGAGACCGGCCTCATCCTGAGGTGCGCCGGGAAGGCCGGGAACCCCTTCCAGACCACGCAGGGGAATCGCCTCTCCTGTCGCGATCAGGAGGGGAGAAGGGGCTCAGAGGAAGCGGTGCCGGGACCCCCGGTGTTCCCCTCGGGGGAACCCGGCGTGTCGGGGGACTTTTGGGGGTCGCAGGAAGGCTGTCAGGGACCGTCTCGCCCTTCAGGGCGGAACAGGGGACTTCCCTTGAGACGCCGTCGCGGGCAAGGGCCTCATCTTGCCAAGCGGTGGGAACCACGTGGTTTTTCTCGAGTTGCGGCGGCATTCTCGAGTTACGACGGGGATCTCAGCCTTCCCCTTGGGTTGGCCCTGGGAAGCCCAATCTTCCCCTCGGGTTGCGAGGGAAAGCTGGGGGTGGCGCTCGAGTCACTGCAGGGCCTAAGAGACCTCACCTAAGCGTGTGTCCGGGACCTAATTTTCCTCTCCAGGGAAGGCAGGGATCTCGGGGTTGCATTCCAGGCTCCCCCGGGGAGTCAGGCCTCGTCTCGAGGGGAAGCCAAGGACTCCGCTCTCCTCTCGAGTCGCGACGCGGGTCTCTTGGAGCCCCCTGAGCGGCCTCAAGGGAGTCCAGCCTCCTCTTCCGTTTGGAGAGAGGACCCGGGATTGCTCTCCAGGCCATGCAGGAAAAGAAGGCCCTCAGCTCGCGAGGACGGGGGCGTCTCAGGGGTTTCCTCGAGCTGCGGCGCCCGTGGGGGTTTTCTCCCGAGGCACGACGAGGATCTCAGGGAGCCTCTCGTGCGGCGCCAGGGAAGTCAGGTCTCCATGCGCGTGGCGAGGGGGAGCGCGTCCTGGCTCTCGAGTCACGGGAGGGGACTAGGGCCTCGAGACGCGTTGAAGAAGGACTCTCGAGGTCTTTGTCGGGGGGCGGCGGGAAACCCTCGTGTCCCTCGCCTTCTGCCGGGGACCTTAGGGAACTTCCCAGGGTGCCTCTGAGAGGCGAGGGATCCTGTGGAGGTGGCGGGGCCCCTCGGGACTCCGCTGGGTCTGGCGCAACGGAAGAGGGCCTCACCTCGAGGGGAGGCAGGCACCTCAGGCTTCCTCTGCGTTTCGGACTCCGACCGCAGGGTCCCTGCAGAGTTGGGACAGGAGAGTCAGGCCTCGTCTTGTCTGAGGAAGGGAACCCCGCTGGCCTCTCGAGTTGCTCAGGGGGTCTCAGGCCCCTCGTCGAGCTGTGTGTGGAACCCGCGGGTCTTTGCGGACGATGCACGGGGGTGGCAGTGCCCCTTCGTGTTGTGCCTTCACCCACAGGGTTGCCTTCGAAGAGGGGTCCGGGCCTCGGGTCCTTCTCAAGAGCGGACCGGGGAATCGGGGGCGTTCGGCCTGTGGCCCCACCCACGTGGCTCGTCTCGAATTTCCTCGTGAGACCGGCCTCATCCTGAGGTGCGCCGGGAAGGCCGGGAACCCCTTCCAGACCACGCAGGGGAATCGCCTCTCCTGTCGCGATCAGGAGGGGAGAAGGGGCTCAGAGGAAGCGGTGCCGGGACCCTCGGTGTTCCCCTCAGGGGAACCCGGCGTGTCGGGGGACTTTTGGGGGTCGCAGGAAGGCTGTCAGGGACCGTCTCGCCCTTCAGGGCGGAACAGGGGACTTCCCTTGAGACGCCGTCGCGGGCAAGGGCCTCATCTTGCCAAGCGGTGGGAACCACGTGGTTTTTCTCGAGTTGCGGCGGCATTCTCGAGTTACGACGGGGATCTCAGCCTTCCCCTTGGGTTGGCCCTGGGAAGCCCAATCTTCCCCTCGGGTTGCGAGGGAAAGCTGGGGGTGGCGCTCGAGTCACTGCAGGGCCTAAGAGACCTCACCTAAGCGTGTGTCCGGGACCTAATTTTCCTCTCCAGGGAAGGCAGGGATCTCGGGGTTGCATTCCAGGCTCCCCCGGGGAGTCAGGCCTCATCTCGAGGGGAAGCCAAGGACTCCGCTCTCCTCTCGAGTCGCGACGCGGGTCTCTTGGAGCCCCCTGAGCGGCCTCAAGGGAGTCCAGCCTCCTCTTCCGTTTGGAGAGAGGACCCGGGATTGCTCTCCAGGCCATGCAGGAAAAGAAGGCCCTCAGCTCGCGAGGACGGGGGCGTCTCAGGGGTTTCCTCGAGCTGCGGCGCCCGTGGGGGTTTTCTCCCGAGGCACGACGAGGATCTCAGGGAGCCTCTCGTGCGGCGCCAGGGAAGTCAGGTCTCCATGCGCGTGGCGAGGGGGAGCGCGTCCTGGCTCTCGAGTCACGGGAGGGGACTAGGGCCTCGAGACGCGTTGAAGAAGGACTCTCGAGGTCTTTGTCGGGGGGCGGCGGGAAACCCTCGTGTCCCTCGCCTTCTGCCGGGGACCTTAGGGAACTTCCCAGGGTGCCTCTGAGAGGCGAGGGATCCTGTGGAGGTGGCGGGGCCCCTCGGGACTCCGCTGGGTCTGGCGCAACGGAAGAGGGCCTCACCTCGAGGGGAGGCAGGCACCTCAGGCTTCCTCTGCGTTTCGGACTCCGACCGCAGGGTCCCTGCAGAGTTGGGACAGGAGAGTCAGGCCTCGTCTTGTCTGAGGAAGGGAACCCCGCTGGCCTCTCGAGTTGCTCAGGGGGTCTCAGGCCCCTCGTCGAGCTGTGTGTGGAACCCGCGGGTCTTTGCGGACGATGCACGGGGGTGGCAGTGCCCCTTCGTGTTGTGCCTTCACCCACAGGGTTGCCTTCGAAGAGGGGTCCGGGCCTCGGGTCCTTCTCAAGAGCGGACCGGGGAATCGGGGGCGTTCGGCCTGTGGCCCCACCCACGTGGCTCGTCTCGAATTTCCTCGTGAGACCGGCCTCATCCTGAGGTGCGCCGGGAAGGCCGGGAACCCCTTCCAGACCACGCAGGGGAATCGCCTCTCCTGTCGCGATCAGGAGGGGAGAAGGGGCTCAGAGGAAGCGGTGCCGGGACCCCCGGTGTTCCCCTCGGGGGAACCCGGCGTGTCGGGGGACTTTTGGGGGTCGCAGGAAGGCTGTCAGGGACCGTCTCGCCCTTCAGGGCGGAACAGGGGACTTCCCTTGAGACGCCGTCGCGGGCAAGGGCCTCATCTTGCCAAGCGGTGGGAACCACGTGGTTTTTCTCGAGTTGCGGCGGCATTCTCGAGTTACGACGGGGATCTCAGCCTTCCCCTTGGGTTGGCCCTGGGAAGCCCAATCTTCCCCTCGGGTTGCGAGGGAAAGCTGGGGGTGGCGCTCGAGTCACTGCAGGGCCTAAGAGACCTCACCTAAGCGTGTGTCCGGGACCTAATTTTCCTCTCCAGGGAAGGCAGGGATCTCGGGGTTGCATTCCAGGCTCCCCCGGGGAGTCAGGCCTCGTCTCGAGGGGAAGCCAAGGACTCCGCTCTCCTCTCGAGTCGCGACGCGGGTCTCTTGGAGCCCCCTGAGCGGCCTCAAGGGAGTCCAGCCTCCTCTTCCGTTTGGAGAGAGGACCCGGGATTGCTCTCCAGGCCATGCAGGAAAAGAAGGCCCTCAGCTCGCGAGGACGGGGGCGTCTCAGGGGTTTCCTCGAGCTGCGGCGCCCGTGGGGGTTTTCTCCCGAGGCACGACGAGGATCTCAGGGAGCCTCTCGTGCGGCGCCAGGGAAGTCAGGTCTCCATGCGCGTGGCGAGGGGGAGCGCGTCCTGGCTCTCGAGTCACGGGAGGGGACTAGGGCCTCGAGACGCGTTGAAGAAGGACTCTCGAGGTCTTTGTCGGGGGGCGGCGGGAAACCCTCGTGTCCCTCGCCTTCTGCCGGGGACCTTAGGGAACTTCCCAGGGTGCCTCTGAGAGGCGAGGGATCCTGTGGAGGTGGCGGGGCCCCTCGGGACTCCGCTGGGTCTGGCGCAACGGAAGAGGGCCTCACCTCGAGGGGAGGCAGGCACCTCAGGCTTCCTCTGCGTTTCGGACTCCGACCGCAGGGTCCCTGCAGAGTTGGGACAGGAGAGTCAGGCCTCGTCTTGTCTGAGGAAGGGAACCCCGCTGGCCTCTCGAGTTGCTCAGGGGGTCTCAGGCCCCTCGTCGAGCTGTGTGTGGAACCCGCGGGTCTTTGCGGACGATGCACGGGGGTGGCAGTGCCCCTTCGTGTTGTGCCTTCACCCACAGGGTTGCCTTCGAAGAGGGGTCCGGGCCTCGGGTCCTTCTCAAGAGCGGACCGGGGAATCGGGGGCGTTCGGCCTGTGGCCCCACCCACGTGGCTCGTCTCGAATTTCCTCGTGAGACCGGCCTCATCCTGAGGTGCGCCGGGAAGGCCGGGAACCCCTTCCAGACCACGCAGGGGAATCGCCTCTCCTGTCGCGATCAGGAGGGGAGAAGGGGCTCAGAGGAAGCGGTGCCGGGACCCCCGGTGTTCCCCTCGGGGGAACCCGGCGTGTCGGGGGACTTTTGGGGGTCGCAGGAAGGCTGTCAGGGACCGTCTCGCCCTTCAGGGCGGAACAGGGGACTTCCCTTGAGACGCCGTCGCGGGCAAGGGCCTCATCTTGCCAAGCGGTGGGAACCACGTGGTTTTTCTCGAGTTGCGGCGGCATTCTCGAGTTACGACGGGGATCTCAGCCTTCCCCTTGGGTTGGCCCTGGGAAGCCCAATCTTCCCCTCGGGTTGCGAGGGAAAGCTGGGGGTGGCGCTCGAGTCACTGCAGGGCCTAAGAGACCTCACCTAAGCGTGTGTCCGGGACCTAATTTTCCTCTCCAGGGAAGGCAGGGATCTCGGGGTTGCATTCCAGGCTCCCCCGGGGAGTCAGGCCTCGTCTCGAGGGGAAGCCAAGGACTCCGCTCTCCTCTCGAGTCGCGACGCGGGTCTCTTGGAGCCCCCTGAGCGGCCTCAAGGGAGTCCAGCCTCCTCTTCCGTTTGGAGAGAGGACCCGGGATTGCTCTCCAGGCCATGCAGGAAAAGAAGGCCCTCAGCTCGCGAGGACGGGGGCGTCTCAGGGGTTTCCTCGAGCTGTGGCGCCCGTGGGGGTTTTCTCCCGAGGCACGACGAGGATCTCAGGGAGCCTCTCGTGCGGCGCCAGGGAAGTCAGGTCTCCATGCGCGTGGCGAGGGGGAGCGCGTCCTGGCTCTCGAGTCACGGGAGGGGACTAGGGCCTCGAGACGCGTTGAAGAAGGACTCTCGAGGTCTTTGTCGGGGGGCGGCGGGAAACCCTCGTGTCCCTCGCCTTCTGCCGGGGACCTTAGGGAACTTCCCAGGGTGCCTCTGAGAGGCGAGGGATCCTGTGGAGGTGGCGGGGCCCCTCGGGACTCCGCTGGGTCTGGCGCAACGGAAGAGGGCCTCACCTCGAGGGGAGGCAGGCACCTCAGGCTTCCTCTGCGTTTCGGACTCCGACCGCAGGGTCCCTGCAGAGTTGGGACAGGAGAGTCAGGCCTCGTCTTGTCTGAGGAAGGGAACCCCGCTGGCCTCTCGAGTTGCTCAGGGGGTCTCAGGCCCCTCGTCGAGCTGTGTGTGGAACCCGCGGGTCTTTGCGGACGATGCACGGGGGTGGCAGTGCCCCTTCGTGTTGTGCCTTCACCCACAGGGTTGCCTTCGAAGAGGGGTCCGGGCCTCGGGTCCTTCTCAAGAGCGGACCGGGGAATCGGGGGCGTTCGGCCTGTGGCCCCACCCACGTGGCTCGTCTCGAATTTCCTCGTGAGACCGGCCTCATCCTGAGGTGCGCCGGGAAGGCCGGGAACCCCTTCCAGACCACGCAGGGGAATCGCCTCTCCTGTCGCGATCAGGAGGGGAGAAGGGGCTCAGAGGAAGCGGTGCCGGGACCCTCGGTGTTCCCCTCGGGGGAACCCGGCGTGTCGGGGGACTTTTGGGGGTCGCAGGAAGGCTGTCAGGGACCGTCTCGCCCTTCAGGGCGGAACAGGGGACTTCCCTTGAGACGCCGTCGCGGGCAAGGGCCTCATCTTGCCAAGCGGTGGGAACCACGTGGTTTTTCTCGAGTTGCGGCGGCATTCTCGAGTTACAACGGGGATCTCAGCCTTCCCCTTGGGTTGGCCCTGGGAAGCCCAATCTTCCCCTCGGGTTGCGAGGGAAAGCTGGGGGTGGCGCTCGTGTCACTGCAGGGCCTAAGAGACCTCACCTAAGCGTGTGTCCGGGACCTAATTTTCCTCTCCAGGGAAGGCAGGGATCTCGGGGTTGCATTCCAGGCTCCCCCGGGGAGTCAGGCCTCGTCTCGAGGGGAAGCCAAGGACTCCGCTCTCCTCTCGAGTCGCGACGCGGGTCTCTTGGAGCCCCCTGAGCGGCCTCAAGGGAGTCCAGCCTCCTCTTCCGTTTGGAGAGAGGACCCGGGATTGCTCTCCAGGCCATGCAGGAAAAGAAGGCCCTCAGCTCGCGAGGACGGGGGCGTCTCAGGGGTTTCCTCGAGCTGCGGCGCCCGTGGGGGTTTTCTCCCGAGGCACGACGAGGATCTCAGGGAGCCTCTCGTGCGGCGCCAGGGAAGTCAGGTCTCCATGCGCGTGGCGAGGGGGAGCGCGTCCTGGCTCTCGAGTCACGGGAGGGGACTAGGGCCTCGAGACGCGTTGAAGAAGGACTCTCGAGGTCTTTGTCGGGGGGCGGCGGGAAACCCTCGTGTCCCTCGCCTTCTGCCGGGGACCTTAGGGAACTTCCCAGGGTGCCTCTGAGAGGCGAGGGATCCTGTGGAGGTGGCGGGGCCCCTCGGGACTCCGCTGGGTCTGGCGCAACGGAAGAGGGCCTCACCTCGAGGGGAGGCAGGCACCTCAGGCTTCCTCTGCGTTTCGGACTCCGACCGCAGGGTCCCTGCAGAGTTGGGACAGGAGAGTCAGGCCTCGTCTTGTCTGAGGAAGGGAACCCCGCTGGCCTCTCGAGTTGCTCCGGGGGTCTCAGGCCCCTCGTCGAGCTGTGTGTGGAACCCGCGGGTCTTTGCGGACGATGCACGGGGGTGGCAGTGCCCCTTCGTGTTGTGCCTTCACCCACAGGGTTGCCTTCGAAGAGGGGTCCGGGCCTCGGGTCCTTCTCAAGAGCGGACCGGGGAATCGGGGGCGTTCGGCCTGTGGCCCCACCCACGTGGCTCGTCTCGAATTTCCTCGTGAGACCGGCCTCATCCTGAGGTGCGCCGGGAAGGCCGGGAACCCCTTCCAGACCACGCAGGGGAATCGCCTCTCCTGTCGCGATCAGGAGGGGAGAAGGGGCTCAGAGGAAGCGGTGCCGGGACCCTCGGTGTTCCCCTCGGGGGAACCCGGCGTGTCGGGGGACTTTTGGGGGTCGCAGGAAGGCTGTCAGGGACCGTCTCGCCCTTCAGGGCGGAACAGGGGACTTCCCTTGAGACGCCGTCGCGGGCAAGGGCCTCATCTTGCCAAGCGGTGGGAACCACGTGGTTTTTCTCGAGTTGCGGCGGCATTCTCGAGTTACGACGGGGATCTCAGCCTTCCCCTTGGGTTGGCCCTGGGAAGCCCAATCTTCCCCTCGGGTTGCGAGGGAAAGCTGGGGGTGGCGCTCGAGTCACTGCAGGGCCTAAGAGACCTCACCTAAGCGTGTGTCCGGGACCTAATTTTCCTCTCCAGGGAAGGCAGGGATCTCGGGGTTGCATTCCAGGCTCCCCCGGGGAGTCAGGCCTCGTCTCGAGGGGAAGCCAAGGACTCCGCTCTCCTCTCGAGTCGCGACGCGGGTCTCTTGGAGCCCCCTGAGCGGCCTCAAGGGAGTCCAGCCTCCTCTTCCGTTTGGAGAGAGGACCCGGGATTGCTCTCCAGGCCATGCAGGAAAAGAAGGCCCTCAGCTCGCGAGGACGGGGGCGTCTCAGGGGTTTCCTCGAGCTGCGGCGCCCGTGGGGGTTTTCTCCCGAGGCACGACGAGGATCTCAGGGAGCCTCTCGTGCGGCGCCAGGGAAGTCAGGTCTCCATGCGCGTGGCGAGGGGGAGCGCGTCCTGGCTCTCGAGTCACGGGAGGGGACTAGGGCCTCGAGACGCGTTGAAGAAGGACTCTCGAGGTCTTTGTCGGGGGGCGGCGGGAAACCCTCGTGTCCCTCGCCTTCTGCCGGGGACCTTAGGGAACTTCCCAGGGTGCCTCTGAGAGGCGAGGGATCCTGTGGAGGTGGCGGGGCCCCTCGGGACTCCGCTGGGTCTGGCGCAACGGAAGAGGGCCTCACCTCGAGGGGAGGCAGGCACCTCAGGCTTCCTCTGCGTTTCGGACTCCGACCGCAGGGTCCCTGCAGAGTTGGGACAGGAGAGTCAGGCCTCGTCTTGTCTGAGGAAGGGAACCCCGCTGGCCTCTCGAGTTGCTCAGGGGGTCTCAGGCCCCTCGTCGAGCTGTGTGTGGAACCCGCGGGTCTTTGCGGACGATGCACGGGGGTGGCAGTGCCCCTTCGTGTTGTGCCTTCACCCACAGGGTTGCCTTCGAAGAGGGGTCCGGGCCTCGGGTCCTTCTCAAGAGCGGACCGGGGAATCGGGGGCGTTCGGCCTGTGGCCCCACCCACGTGGCTCGTCTCGAATTTCCTCGTGAGACCGGCCTCATCCTGAGGTGCGCCGGGAAGGCCGGGAACCCCTTCCAGACCACGCAGGGGAATCGCCTCTCCTGTCGCGATCAGGAGGGGAGAAGGGGCTCAGAGGAAGCGGTGCCGGGACCCTCGGTGTTCCCCTCGGGGGAACCCGGCGTGTCGGGGGACTTTTGGGGGTCGCAGGAAGGCTGTCAGGGACCGTCTCGCCCTTCAGGGCGGAACAGGGGACTTCCCTTGAGACGCCGTCGCGGGCAAGGGCCTCATCTTGCCAAGCGGTGGGAACCACGTGGTTTTTCTCGAGTTGCGGCGGCATTCTCGAGTTACGACGGGGATCTCAGCCTTCCCCTTGGGTTGGCCCTGGGAAGCCCAATCTTCCCCTCGGGTTGCGAGGGAAAGCTGGGGGTGGCGCTCGAGTCACTGCAGGGCCTAAGAGACCTCACCTAAGCGTGTGTCCGGGACCTAATTTTCCTCTCCAGGGAAGGCAGGGATCTCGGGGTTGCATTCCAGGCTCCCCCGGGGAGTCAGGCCTCGTCTCGAGGGGAAGCCAAGGACTCCGCTCTCCTCTCGAGTCGCGACGCGGGTCTCTTGGAGCCCCCTGAGCGGCCTCAAGGGAGTCCAGCCTCCTCTTCCGTTTGGAGAGAGGACCCGGGATTGCTCTCCAGGCCATGCAGGAAAAGAAGGCCCTCAGCTCGCGAGGACGGGGGCGTCTCAGGGGTTTCCTCGAGCTGCGGCGCCCGTGGGGGTTTTCTCCCGAGGCACGACGAGGATCTCAGGGAGCCTCTCGTGCGGCGCCAGGGAAGTCAGGTCTCCATGCGCGTGGCGAGGGGGAGCGCGTCCTGGCTCTCGAGTCACGGGAGGGGACTAGGGCCTCGAGACGCGTTGAAGAAGGACTCTCGAGGTCTTTGTCGGGGGGCGGCGGGAAACCCTCGTGTCCCTCGCCTTCTGCCGGGGACCTTAGGGAACTTCCCAGGGTGCCTCTGAGAGGCGAGGGATCCTGTGGAGGTGGCGGGGCCCCTCGGGACTCCGCTGGGTCTGGCGCAACGGAAGAGGGCCTCACCTCGAGGGGAGGCAGGCACCTCAGGCTTCCTCTGCGTTTCGGACTCCGACCGCAGGGTCCCTGCAGAGTTGGGACAGGAGAGTCAGGCCTCGTCTTGTCTGAGGAAGGGAAACCCGCTGGCCTCTCGAGTTGCTCAGGGGGTCTCAGGCCCCTCGTCGAGCTGTGTGTGGAACCCGCGGGTCTTTGCGGACGATGCACGGGGGTGGCAGTGCCCCTTCGTGTTGTGCCTTCACCCACAGGGTTGCCTTCGAAGAGGGGTCCGGGCCTCGGGTCCTTCTCAAGAGCGGACCGGGGAATCGGGGGCGTTCGGCCTGTGGCCCCACCCACGTGGCTCGTCTCGAATTTCCTCGTGAGACCGGCCTCATCCTGAGGTGCGCCGGGAAGGCCGGGAACCCCTTCCAGACCACGCAGGGGAATCGCCTCTCCTGTCGCGATCAGGAGGGGAGAAGGGGCTCAGAGGAAGCGGTGCCGGGACCCTCGGTGTTCCCCTCGGGGGAACCCGGCGTGTCGGGGGACTTTTGGGGGTCGCAGGAAGGCTGTCAGGGACCGTCTCGCCCTTCAGGGCGGAACAGGGGACTTCCCTTGAGACGCCGTCGCGGGCAAGGGCCTCATCTTGCCAAGCGGTGGGAACCACGTGGTTTTTCTCGAGTTGCGGCGGCATTCTCGAGTTACGACGGGGATCTCAGCCTTCCCCTTGGGTTGGCCCTGGGAAGCCCAATCTTCCCCTCGGGTTGCGAGGGAAAGCTGGGGGTGGCGCTCGAGTCACTGCAGGGCCTAAGAGACCTCACCTAAGCGTGTGTCCGGGACCTAATTTTCCTCTCCAGGGAAGGCAGGGATCTCGGGGTTGCATTCCAGGCTCCCCCGGGGAGTCAGGCCTCGTCTCGAGGGGAAGCCAAGGACTCCGCTCTCCTCTCGAGTCGCGACGCGGGTCTCTTGGAGCCCCCTGAGCGGCCTCAAGGGAGTCCAGCCTCCTCTTCCGTTTGGAGAGAGGACCCGGGATTGCTCTCCAGGCCATGCAGGAAAAGAAGGCCCTCAGCTCGCGAGGACGGGGGCGTCTCAGGGGTTTCGTCGAGCTGCGGCGCCCGTGGGGGTTTTCTCCCGAGGCACGACGAGGATCTCAGGGAGCCTCTCGTGCGGCGCCAGGGAAGTCAGGTCTCCATGCGCGTGGCGAGGGGGAGCGCGTCCTGGCTCTCGAGTCACGGGAGGGGACTAGGGCCTCGAGACGCGTTGAAGAAGGACTCTCGAGGTCTTTCTCGGGGGGCGGCGGGAAACCCTCGTGTCCCTCGCCTTCTGCCGGGGACCTTAGGGAACTTGCCAGGGTGCCTCTGAGAGGCGAGGGATCCTGTGGAGGTGGCGGGGCCCCTCGGGACTCCGCTGGGTCTGGCGCAACGGAAGAGGGCCTCACCTCGAGGGGAGGCAGGCACCTCAGGCTTCCTCTGCGTTTCGGACTCCGACCGCAGGGTCCCTGCAGAGTTGGGACAGGAGAGTCAGGCCTCGTCTTGTCTGAGGAAGGGAACCCCGCTGGCCTCTCGAGTTGCTCAGGGGGTCTCAGGCCCCTCGTCGAGCTGTGTGTGGAACCCGCGGGTCTTTGCGGACGATGCACGGGGGTGGCAGTGCCCCTTCGTGTTGTGCCTTCACCCACAGGGTTGCCTTCGAAGAGGGGTCCGGGCCTCGGGTCCTTCTCAAGAGCGGACCGGGGAATCGGGGGCGTTCGGCCTGTGGCCCCACCCACGTGGCTCGTCTCGAATTTCCTCGTGAGACCGGCCTCATCCTGAGGTGCGCCGGGAAGGCCGGGAACCCCTTCCAGACCACGCAGGGGAATCGCCTCTCCTGTCGCGATCAGGAGGGGAGAAGGGGCTCAGAGGAAGCGGTGCCGGGACCCTCGGTGTTCCCCTCGGGGGAACCCGGCGTGTCGGGGGACTTTTGGGGGTCGCAGGAAGGCTGTCAGGGACCGTCTCGCCCTTCAGGGCGGAACAGGGGACTTCCCTTGAGACGCCGTCGCGGGCAAGGGCCTCATCTTGCCAAGCGGTGGGAACCACGTGGTTTTTCTCGAGTTGCGGCGGCATTCTCGAGTTACGACGGGGATCTCAGCCTTCCCCTTGGGTTGGCCCTGGGAAGCCCAATCTTCCCCTCGGGTTGCGAGGGAAAGCTGGGGGTGGCGCTCGAGTCACTGCAGGGCCTAAGAGACCTCACCTAAGCGTGTGTCCGGGACCTAATTTTCGTCTCCAGGGAAGGCAGGGATCTCGGGGTTGCATTCCAGGCTCCCCCGGGGAGTCAGGCCTCGTCTCGAGGGGAAGCCAAGGACTCCGCTCTCCTCTCGAGTCGCGACGCGGGTCTTTTGGAGCCCCCTGAGCGGCCTCAAGGGAGTCCAGCCTCCTCTTCCGTTTGGAGAGAGGACCCGGGATTGCTCTCCAGGCCATGCAGGAATAGAAGGCCCTCAGCTCGCGAGGACGGGGGCGTCTCAGGGGTTTCCTCGAGCTGCGGCGCCCGTGGGGGTTTTCTCCCGAGGCACGACGAGGATCTCAGGGAGCCTCTCGTGCGGCGCCAGGGAAGTCAGGTCTCCATGCGCGTGGCGAGGGGGAGCGCGTCCTGGCTCTCGAGTCACGGGAGGGGACTAGGGCCTCGAGACGCGTTGAAGAAGGACTCTCGAGGTCTTTGTCGGGGGGCGGCGGGAAACCCTCGTGTCCCTCGCCTTCTGCCGGGGACCTTAGGGAACTTCCCAGGGTGCCTCTGAGAGGCGAGGGATCCTGTGGAGGTGGCGGGGCCCCTCGGGACTCCGCTGGGTCTGGCGCAACGGAAGAGGGCCTCACCTCGAGGGGAGGCAGGCACCTCAGGCTTCCTCTGCGTTTCGGACTCCGACCGCAGGGTCCCTGCAGAGTTGGGACAGGAGAGTCAGGCCTCGTCTTGTCTGAGGAAGGGAACCCCGCTGGCCTCTCGAGTTGCTCAGGGGGTCTCAGGCCCCTCGTCGAGCTGTGTGTGGAACCCGCGGGTCTTTGCGGACGATGCACGGGGGTGGCAGTGCCCCTTCGTGTTGTGCCTTCACCCACAGGGTTGACTTCGAAGAGGGGTCCGGGCCTCGGGTCCTTCTCAAGAGCGGACCGGGGAATCGGGGGCGTTCGGCCTGTGGCCCCACCCACGTGGCTCGTCTCGAATTTCCTCGTGAGACCGGCCTCATCCTGAGGTGCGCCGGGAAGGCCGGGAACCCCTTCCAGACCACGCAGGGGAATCGCCTCTCCTGTCGCGATCAGGAGGGGAGAAGGGGCTCAGAGGAAGCGGTGCCGGGACCCTCGGTGTTCCCCTCGGGGGAACCCGGCGTGTCGGGGGACTTTTGGGGGTCGCAGGAAGGCTGTCAGGGACCGTCTCGCCCTTCAGGGCGGAACAGGGGACTTCCCTTGAGACGCCGTCGCGGGCAAGGGCCTCATCTTGCCAAGCGGTGGGAACCACGTGGTTTTTCTCGAGTTGCGGCGGCATTCTCGAGTTACGACGGGGATCTCAGCCTTCCCCTTGGGTTGGCCCTGGGAAGCCCAATCTTCCCCTCGGGTTGCGAGGGAAAGCTGGGGGTGGCGCTCGAGTCACTGCAGGGCCTAAGAGACCTCACCTAAGCGTGTGTCCGGGACCTAATTTTCCTCTCCAGGGAAGGCAGGGATCTCGGGCTTGCATTCCAGGCTCCCCCGGGGAGTCAGGCCTCGTCTCGAGGGGAAGCCAAGGACTCCGCTCTCCTCTCGAGTCGCGACGCGGGTCTCTTGGAGCCCCCTGAGCGGCCTCAAGGGAGTCCAGCCTCCTCTTCCGTTTGGAGAGAGGACCCGGGATTGCTCTCCAGGCCATGCAGGAAAAGAAGGCCCTCAGCTCGCGAGGACGGGGGCGTCTCAGGGGTTTCCTCGAGCTGCGGCGCCCGTGGGGGTTTTCTCCCGAGGCACGACGAGGATCTCAGGGAGCCTCTCGTGCGGCGCCAGGGAAGTCAGGTCTCCATGCGCGTGGCGAGGGGGAGCGCGTCCTGGCTCTCGAGTCACGGGAGGGGACTAGGGCCTCGAGACGCGTTGAAGAAGGACTCTCGAGGTCTTTGTCGGGGGGCGGCGGGAAACCCTCGTGTCCCTCGCCTTCTGCCGGGGACCTTAGGGAACTTGCCAGGGTGCCTCTGAGAGGCGAGGGATCCTGTGGAGGTGGCGGGGCCCCTCGGGACTCCGCTGGGTCTGGCGCAACGGAAGAGGGCCTCACCTCGAGGGGAGGCAGGCACCTCAGGCTTCCTCTGCGTTTCGGACTCCGACCGCAGGGTCCCTGCAGAGTTGGGACAGGAGAGTCAGGCCTCGTCTTGTCTGAGGAAGGGAACCCCGCTGGCCTCTCGAGTTGCTCGGGGGGTCTCAGGCCCCTCGTCGAGCTGTGTGTGGAACCCGCGGGTCTTTGCGGACGATGCACGGGGGTGGCAGTGCCCCTTCGTGTTGTGCCTTCACCCACAGGGTTGCCTTCGAAGAGGGGTCCGGGCCTCGGGTCCTTCTCAAGAGCGGACCGGGGAATCGGGGGCGTTCGGCCTGTGGCCCCACCCACGTGGCTCGTCTCGAATTTCCTCGTGAGACCGGCCTCATCCTGAGGTGCGCCGGGAAGGCCGGGAACCCCTTCCAGACCACGCAGGGGAATCGCCTCTCCTGTCGCGATCAGGAGGGGAGAAGGGGCTCAGAGGAAGCGGTGCCGGGACCCTCGGTGTTCCCCTCGGGGGAACCCGGCGTGTCGGGGGACTTTTGGGGGTCGCAGGAAGGCTGTCAGGGACCGTCTCGCCCTTCAGGGCGGAACAGGGGACTTCCCTTGAGACGCCGTCGCGGGCAAGGGCCTCATCTTGCCAAGCGGTGGGAACCACGTGGTTTTTCTCGAGTTGCGGCGGCATTCTCGAGTTACGACGGGGATCTCAGCCTTCCCCTTGGGTTGGCCCTGGGAAGCCCAATCTTCCTCTCGGGTTGCGAGGGAAAGCTGGGGGTGGCGCTCGAGTCACTGCAGGGCCTAAGAGACCTCACCTAAGCGTGTGTCCGGGACCTAATTTTCCTCTCCAGGGAAGGCAGGGATCTCGGGGTTGCATTCCAGGCTCCCCCGGGGAGTCAGGCCTCGTCTCGAGGGGAAGCCAAGGACTCCGCTCTCCTCTCGAGTCGCGACGCGGGTCTCTTGGAGCCCCCTGAGCGGCCTCAAGGGAGTCCAGCCTCCTCTTCCGTTTGGAGAGAGGACCCGGGATTGCTCTCCAGGCCATGCAGGCAAAGAAGGCCCTCAGCTCGCGAGGACGGGGGCGTCTCAGGGGTTTCGTCGAGCTGCGGCGCCCGTGGGGGTTTTCTCCCGAGGCACGACGAGGATCTCAGGGAGCCTCTCGTGCGGCGCCAGGGAAGTCAGGTCTCCATGCGCGTGGCGAGGGGGAGCGCGTCCTGGCTCTCGAGTCACGGGAGGGGACTAGGGCCTCGAGACGCGTTGAAGAAGGACTCTCGAGGTCTTTGTCGGGGGGCGGCGGGAAACCCTCGTGTCCCTCGCCTTCTGCCGGGGACCTTAGGGAACTTCCCAGGGTGCCTCTGAGAGGCGAGGGATCCTGTGGAGGTGGCGGGGCCCCTCGGGACTCCGCTGGGTCTGGCGCAACGGAAGAGGGCCTCACCTCGAGGGGAGGCAGGCACCTCAGGCTTCCTCTGCGTTTCGGACTCCGACCGCAGGGTCCCTGCAGAGTTGGGACAGGAGAGTCAGGCCTCGTCTTGTCTGAGGAAGGGAACCCCGCTGGCCTCTCGAGTTGCTCGGGGGGTCTCAGGCCCCTCGTCGAGCTGTGTGTGGAACCCGCGGGTCTTTGCGGACGATGCACGGGGGTGGCAGTGCCCCTTCGTGTTGTGCCTTCACCCACAGGGTTGCCTTCGAAGAGGGGTCCGGGCCTCGGGTCCTTCTCAAGAGCGGACCGGGGAATCGGGGGCGTTCGGCCTGTGGCCCCACCCACGTGGCTCGTCTCGAATTTCCTCGTGAGACCGGCCTCATCCTGAGGTGCGCCGGGAAGGCCGGGAACCCCTTCCAGACCACGCAGGGGAATCGCCTCTCCTGTCGCGATCAGGAGGGGAGAAGGGGCTCAGAGGAAGCGGTGCCGGGACCCCCGGTGTTCCCCTCGGGGGAACCCGGCGTGTCGGGGGACTTTTGGGGGTCGCAGGAAGGCTGTCAGGGACCGTCTCGCCCTTCAGGGCGGAACAGGGGACTTCCCTTGAGACGCCGTCGCGGGCAAGGGCCTCATCTTGCCAAGCGGTGGGAACCACGTGGTTTTTCTCGAGTTGCGGCGGCATTCTCGAGTTACGACGGGGATCTCAGCCTTCCCCTTGGGTTGGCCCTGGGAAGCCCAATCTTCCCATCGGGTTGCGAGGGAAAGCTGGGGGTGGCGCTCGAGTCACTGCAGGGCCTAAGAGACCTCACCTAAGCGTGTGTCCGGGACCTAATTTTCCTCTCCAGGGAAGGCAGGGATCTCGGGGTTGCATTCCAGGCTCCCCCGGGGAGTCAGGCCTCGTCTCGAGGGGAAGCCAAGGACTCCGCTCTCCTCTCGAGTCGCGACGCGGGTCTCTTGAGCCCCCTGAGCGGCCTCAAGGGAGTCCAGCCTCCTCTTCCGTTTGGAGAGAGGACCCGGGATTGCTCTCCAGGCCATGCAGGAAAAGAAGGCCCTCAGCTCGCGAGGACGGGGGCGTCTCAGGGGTTTCCTCGAGCTGCGGCGCCCGTGGGGGTTTTCTCCCGAGGCACGACGAGGATCTCAGGGAGCCTCTCGTGCGGCGCCAGGGAAGTCAGGTCTCCATGCGCGTGGCGAGGGGGAGCGCGTCCTGGCTCTCGAGTCACGGGAGGGGACTAGGGCCTCGAGACGCGTTGAAGAAGGACTCTCGAGGTCTTTGTCGGGGGGCGGCGGGAAACCCTCGTGTCCCTCGCCTTCTGCCGGGGACCTTAGGGAACTTGCCAGGGTGCCTCTGAGAGGCGAGGGATCCTGTGGAGGTGGCGGGGCCCCTCGGGACTCCGCTGGGTCTGGCGCAACGGAAGAGGGCCTCACCTCGAGGGGAGGCAGGCACCTCAGGCTTCCTCTGCGTTTCGGACTCCGACCGCAGGGTCCCTGCAGAGTTGGGACAGGAGAGTCAGGCCTCGTCTTGTCTGAGGAAGGGAACCCCGCTGGCCTCTCGAGTTGCTCAGGGGGTCTCAGGCCCCTCGTCGAGCTGTGTGTGGAACCCGCGGGTCTTTGCGGACGATGCACGGGGGTGGCAGTGCCCCTTCGTGTTGTGCCTTCACCCACAGGGTTGCCTTCGAAGAGGGGTCCGGGCCTCGGGTCCTTCTCAAGAGCGGACCGGGGAATCGGGGGCGTTCGGCCTGTGGCCCCACCCACGTGGCTCGTCTCGAATTTCCTCGTGAGACCGGCCTCATCCTGAGGTGCGCCGGGAAGGCCGGGAACCCCTTCCAGACCACGCAGGGGAATCGCCTCTCCTGTCGCGATCAGGAGGGGAGAAGGGGCTCAGAGGAAGCGGTGCCGGGACCCCCGGTGTTCCCCTCGGGGGAACCCGGCGTGTCGGGGGACTTTTGGGGGTCGCAGGAAGGCTGTCAGGGACCGTCTCGCCCTTCAGGGCGGAACAGGGGACTTCCCTTGAGACGCCGTCGCGGGCAAGGGCCTCATCTTGCCAAGCGGTGGGAACCACGTGGTTTTTCTCGAGTTGCGGCGGCATTCTCGAGTTACGACGGGGATCTCAGCCTTCCCCTTGGGTTGGCCCTGGGAAGCCCAATCTTCCCCTCGGGTTGCGAGGGAAAGCTGGGGGTGGCGCTCGAGTCACTGCAGGGCCTAAGAGACCTCACCTAAGCGTGTGTCCGGGACCTAATTTTCCTCTCCAGGGAAGGCAGGGATCTCGGGGTTGCATTCCAGGCTCCCCCGGGGAGTCAGGCCTCGTCTCGAGGGGAAGCCAAGGACTCCGCTCTCCTCTCGAGTCGCGACGCGGGTCTCTTGGAGCCCCCTGAGCGGCCTCAAGGGAGTCCAGCCTCCTCTTCCGTTTGGAGAGAGGACCCGGGATTGCTCTCCAGGCCATGCAGGAAAAGAAGGCCCTCAGCTCGCGAGGACGGGGGCGTCTCAGGGGTTTCCTCGAGCTGCGGCGCCCGTGGGGGTTTTCTCCCGAGGCACGACGAGGATCTCAGGGAGCCTCTCGTGCGGCGCCAGGGAAGTCAGGTCTCCATGCGCGTGGCGAGGGGGAGCGCGTCCTGGCTCTCGAGTCACGGGAGGGGACTAGGGCCTCGAGACGCGTTGAAGAAGGACTCTCGAGGTCTTTGTCGGGGGGCGGCGGGAAACCCTCGTGTCCCTCGCCTTCTGCCGGGGACCTTAGGGAACTTCCCAGGGTGCCTCTGAGAGGCGAGGGATCCTGTGGAGGTGGCGGGGCCCCTCGGGACTCCGCTGGGTCTGGCGCAACGGAAGAGGGCCTCACCTCGAGGGGAGGCAGGCACCTCAGGCTTCCTCTGCGTTTCGGACTCCGACCGCAGGGTCCCTGCAGAGTTGGGACAGGAGAGTCAGGCCTCGTCTTGTCTGAGGAAGGGAACCCCGCTGGCCTCTCGAGTTGCTCAGGGGGTCTCAGGCCCCTCGTCGAGCTGTGTGTGGAACCCGCGGGTCTTTGCGGACGTTGCACGGGGGTGGCAGTGCCCCTTCGTGTTGTGCCTTCACCCACAGGGTTGCCTTCGAAGAGGGGTCCGGGCCTCGGGTCCTTCTCAAGAGCGGACCGGGGAATCGGGGGCGTTCGGCCTGTGGCCCCACCCACGTGGCTCGTCTCGAATTTCCTCGTGAGACCGGCCTCATCCTGAGGTGCGCCGGGAAGGCCGGGAACCCCTTCCAGACCACGCAGGGGAATCGCCTCTCCTGTCGCGATCAGGAGGGGAGAAGGGGCTCAGAGGAAGCGGTGCCGGGACCCCCGGTGTTCCCCTCGGGGGAACCCGGCGTGTCGGGGGACTTTTGGGGGTCGCAGGAAGGCTGTCAGGGACCGTCTCGCCCTTCAGGGCGGAACAGGGGACTTCCCTTGAGACGCCGTCGCGGGCAAGGGCCTCATCTTGCCAAGCGGTGGGAACCACGTGGTTTTTCTCGAGTTGCGGCGGCATTCTCGAGTTACGACGGGGATCTCAGCCTTCCCCTTGGGTTGGCCCTGGGAAGCCCAATCTTCCCCTCGGGTTGCGAGGGAAAGCTGGGGGTGGCGCTCGAGTCACTGCAGGGCCTAAGAGACCTCACCTAAGCGTGTGTCCGGGACCTAATTTTCCTCTCCAGGGAAGGCAGGGATCTCGGGGTTGCATTCCAGGCTCCCCCGGGGAGTCAGGCCTCGTCTCGAGGGGAAGCCAAGGACTCCGCTCTCCTCTCGAGTCGCGACGCGGGTCTCTTGGAGCCCCCTGAGCGGCCTCAAGGGAGTCCAGCCTCCTCTTCCGTTTGGAGAGAGGACCCGGGATTGCTCTCCAGGCCATGCAGGAAAAGAAGGCCCTCAGCTCGCGAGGACGGGGGCGTCTCAGGGGTTTCGTCGAGCTGCGGCGCCCGTGGGGGTTTTCTCCCGAGGCACGACGAGGATCTCAGGGAGCCTCTCGTGCGGCGCCAGGGAAGTCAGGTCTCCATGCGCGTGGCGAGGGGGAGCGCGTCCTGGCTCTCGAGTCACGGGAGGGGACTAGGGCCTCGAGACGCGTTGAAGAAGGACTCTCGAGGTCTTTGTCGGGGGGCGGCGGGAAACCCTCGTGTCCCTCGCCTTCTGCCGGGGACCTTAGGGAACTTGCCAGGGTGCCTCTGAGAGGCGAGGGATCCTGTGGAGGTGGCGGGGCCCCTCGGGACTCCGCTGGGTCTGGCGCAACGGAAGAGGGCCTCACCTCGAGGGGAGGCAGGCACCTCAGGCTTCCTCTGCGTTTCGGACTCCGACCGCAGGGTCCCTGCAGAGTTGGGACAGGAGAGTCAGGCCTCGTCTTGTCTGAGGAAGGGAACCCCGCTGGCCTCTCGAGTTGCTCAGGGGGTCTCAGGCCCCTCGTCGAGCTGTGTGTGGAACCCGCGGGTCTTTGCGGACGATGCACGGGGGTGGCAGTGCCCCTTCGTGTTGTGCCTTCACCCACAGGGTTGCCTTCGAAGAGGGGTCCGGGCCTCGGGTCCTTCTCAAGAGCGGACCGGGGAATCGGGGGCGTTCGGCCTGTGGCCCCACCCACGTGGCTCGTCTCGAATTTCCTCGTGAGACCGGCCTCATCCTGAGGTGCGCCGGGAAGGCCGGGAACCCCTTCCAGACCACGCAGGGGAATCGCCTCTCCTGTCGCGATCAGGAGGGGAGAAGGGGCTCAGAGGAAGCGGTGCCGGGACCCTCGGTGTTCCCCTCGGGGGAACCCGGCGTGTCGGGGGACTTTTGGGGGTCGCAGGAAGGCTGTCAGGGACCGTCTCGCCCTTCAGGGCGGAACAGGGGACTTCCCTTGAGACGCCGTCGCGGGCAAGGGCCTCATCTTGCCAAGCGGTGGGAACCACGTGGTTTTTCTCGAGTTGCGGCGGCATTCTCGAGTTACGACGGGGATCTCAGCCTTCCCCTTGGGTTGGCCCTGGGAAGCCCAATCTTCCCCTCGGGTTGCGAGGGAAAGCTGGGGGTGGCGCTCGAGTCACTGCAGGGCCTAAGAGACCTCACCTAAGCGTGTGTCCGGGACCTAATTTTCCTCTCCAGGGAAGGCAGGGATCTCGGGGTTGCATTCCAGGCTCCCCCGGGGAGTCAGGCCTCGTCTCGAGGGGAAGCCAAGGACTCCGCTCTCCTCTCGAGTCGCGACGCGGGTCTCTTGGAGCCCCCTGAGCGGCCTCAAGGGAGTCCAGCCTCCTCTTCCGTTTGGAGAGAGGACCCGGGATTGCTCTCCAGGCCATGCAGGAAAAGAAGGCCCTCAGCTCGCGAGGACGGGGGCGTCTCAGGGGTTTCCTCGAGCTGCGGCGCCCGTGGGGGTTTTCTCCCGAGGCACGACGAGGATCTCAGGGAGCCTCTCGTGCGGCGCCAGGGAAGTCAGGTCTCCATGCGCGTGGCGAGGGGGAGCGCGTCCTGGCTCTCGAGTCACGGGAGGGGACTAGGGCCTCGAGACGCGTTGAAGAAGGACTCTCGAGGTCTTTGTCGGGGGGCGGCGGGAAACCCTCGTGTCCCTCGCCTTCTGCCGGGGACCTTAGGGAACTTGCCAGGGTGCCTCTGAGAGGCGAGGGATCCTGTGGAGGTGGCGGGGCCCCTCGGGACTCCGCTGGGTCTGGCGCAACGGAAGAGGGCCTCACCTCGAGGGGAGGCAGGCACCTCAGGCTTCCTCTGCGTTTCGGACTCCGACCGCAGGGTCCCTGCAGAGTTGGGACAGGAGAGTCAGGCCTCGTCTTGTCTGAGGAAGGGAACCCCGCTGGCCTCTCGAGTTGCTCAGGGGGTCTCAGGCCCCTCGTCGAGCTGTGTGTGGAACCCGCGGGTCTTTGCGGACGATGCACGGGGGTGGCAGTGCCCCTTCGTGTTGTGCCTTCACCCACAGGGTTGCCTTCGAAGAGGGGTCCGGGCCTCGGGTCCTTCTCAAGAGCGGACCGGGGAATCGGGGGCGTTTGGCCTGTGGCCCCACCCACGTGGCTCGTCTCGAATTTCCTCGTGAGACCGGCCTCATCCTGAGGTGCGCCGGGAAGGCCGGGAACCCCTTCCAGACCACGCAGGGGAATCGCCTCTCCTGTCGCGATCAGGAGGGGAGAAGGGGCTCAGAGGAAGCGGTGCCGGGACCCCCGGTGTTCCCCTCGGGGGAACCCGGCGTGTCGGGGGACTTTTGGGGGTCGCAGGAAGGCTGTCAGGGACCGTCTCGCCCTTCAGGGCGGAACAGGGGACTTCCCTTGAGACGCCGTCGCGGGCAAGGGCCTCATCTTGCCAAGCGGTGGGAACCACGTGGTTTTTCTCGAGTTGCGGCGGCATTCTCGAGTTACGACGGGGATCTCAGCCTTCCCCTTGGGTTGGCCCTGGGAAGCCCAATCTTCCCCTCGGGTTGCGAGGGAAAGCTGGGGGTGGCGCTCGAGTCACTGCAGGGCCTAAGAGACCTCACCTAAGCGTGTGTCCGGGACCTAATTTTCCTCTCCAGGGAAGGCAGGGATCTCGGGGTTGCATTCCAGGCTCCCCCGGGGAGTCAGGCCTCGTCTCGAGGGGAAGCCAAGGACTCCGCTCTCCTCTCGAGTCGCGACGCGGCTCTCTTGGAGCCCCCTGAGCGGCCTCAAGGGAGTCCAGCCTCCTCTTCCGTTTGGAGAGAGGACCCGGGATTGCTCTCCAGGCCATGCAGGAAAAGAAGGCCCTCAGCTCGCGAGGACGGGGGCGTCTCAGGGGTTTCCTCGAGCTGCGGCGCCCGTGGGGGTTTTCTCCCGAGGCACGACGAGGATCTCAGGGAGCCTCTCGTGCGGCGCCAGGGAAGTCAGGTCTCCATGCGCGTGGCGAGGGGGAGCGCGTCCTGGCTCTCGAGTCACGGGAGGGGACTAGGGCCTCGAGACGCGTTGAAGAAGGACTCTCGAGGTCTTTGTCGGGGGGCGGCGGGAAACCCTCGTGTCCCTCGCCTTCTGCTGGGGACCTTAGGGAACTTCCCAGGGTGCCTCTGAGAGGCGAGGGATCCTGTGGAGGTGGCGGGGCCCCTCGGGACTCCGCTGGGTCTGGCGCAACGGAAGAGGGCCTCACCTCGAGGGGAGGCAGGCACCTCAGGCTTCCTCTGCGTTTCGGACTCCGACCGCAGGGTCCCTGCAGAGTTGGGACAGGAGAGTCAGGCCTCGTCTTGTCTGAGGAAGGGAACCCCGCTGGCCTCTCGAGTTGCTCAGGGGGTCTCAGGCCCCTCGTCGAGCTGTGTGTGGAACCCGCGGGTCTTTGCGGACGATGCACGGGGGTGGCAGTGCCCCTTCGTGTTGTGCCTTCACCCACAGGGTTGCCTTCGAAGAGGGGTCCGGGCCTCGGGTCCTTCTCAAGAGCGGACCGGGGAATCGGGGGCGTTCGGCCTGTGGCCCCACCCACGTGGCTCGTCTCGAATTTCCTCGTGAGACCGGCCTCATCCTGAGGTGCGCCGGGAAGGCCGGGAACCCCTTCCAGACCACGCAGGGGAATCGCCTCTCCTGTCGCGATCAGGAGGGGAGAAGGGGCTCAGAGGAAGCGGTGCCGGGACCCCCGGTGTTCCCCTCGGGGGAACCCGGCGTGTCGGGGGACTTTTGGGGGTCGCAGGAAGGCTGTCAGGGACCGTCTCGCCCTTCAGGGCGGAACAGGGGACTTCCCTTGAGACGCCGTCGCGGGCAAGGGCCTCATCTTGCCAAGCGGTGGGAACCACGTGGTTTTTCTCGAGTTGCGGCGGCATTCTCGAGTTACGACGGGGATCTCAGCCTTCCCCTTGGGTTGGCCCTGGGAAGCCCAATCTTCCCCTCGGGTTGCGAGGGAAAGCTGGGGGTGGCGCTCGAGTCACTGCAGGGCCTAAGAGACCTCACCTAAGCGTGTGTCCGGGACCTAATTTTCCTCTCCAGGGAAGGCAGGGATCTCGGGGTTGCATTCCAGGCTCCCCCGGGGAGTCAGGCCTCGTCTCGAGGGGAAGCCAAGGACTCCGCTCTCCTCTCGAGTCGCGACGCGGGTCTCTTGGAGCCCCCTGAGCGGCCTCAAGGGAGTCCAGCCTCCTCTTCCGTTTGGAGAGAGGACCCGGGATTGCTCTCCAGGCCATGCAGGAAAAGAAGGCCCTCAGCTCGCGAGGACGGGGGCGTCTCAGGGGTTTCCTCGAGCTGCGGCGCCCGTGGGGGTTTTCTCCCGAGGCACGACGAGGATCTCAGGGAGCCTCTCGTGCGGCGCCAGGGAAGTCAGGTCTCCATGCGCGTGGCGAGGGGGAGCGCGTCCTGGCTCTCGAGTCACGGGAGGGGACTAGGGCCTCGAGACGCGTTGAAGAAGGACTCTCGAGGTCTTTGTCGGGGGGCGGCGGGAAACCCTCGTGTCCCTCGCCTTCTGCCGGGGACCTTAGGGAACTTCCCAGGGTGCCTCTGAGAGGCGAGGGATCCTGTGGAGGTGGCGGGGCCCCTCGGGACTCCGCTGGGTCTGGCGCAACGGAAGAGGGCCTCACCTCGAGGGGAGGCAGGCACCTCAGGCTTCCTCTGCGTTTCGGACTCCGACCGCAGGGTCCCTGCAGAGTTGGGACAGGAGAGTCAGGCCTCGTCTTGTCTGAGGAAGGGAACCCCGCTGGCCTCTCGAGTTGCTCAGGGGGTCTCAGGCCCCTCGTCGAGCTGTGTGTGGAACCCGCGGGTCTTTGCGGACGATGCACGGGGGTGGCAGTGCCCCTTCGTGTTGTGCCTTCACCCACAGGGTTGCCTTCGAAGAGGGGTCCGGGCCTCGGGTCCTTCTCAAGAGCGGACCGGGGAATCGGGGGCGTTCGGCCTGTGGCCCCACCCACGTGGCTCGTCTCGAATTTCCTCGTGAGACCGGCCTCATCCTGAGGTGCGCCGGGAAGGCCGGGAACCCCTTCCAGACCACGCAGGGGAATCGCCTCTCCTGTCGCGATCAGGAGGGGAGAAGGGGCTCAGAGGAAGCGGTGCCGGGACCCCCGGTGTTCCCCTCGGGGGAACCCGGCGTGTCGGGGGACTTTTGGGGGTCGCAGGAAGGCTGTCAGGGACCGTCTCGCCCTTCAGGGCGGAACAGGGGACTTCCCTTGAGACGCCGTCGCGGGCAAGGGCCTCATCTTGCCAAGCGGTGGGAACCACGTGGTTTTTCTCGAGTTGCGGCGGCATTCTCGAGTTACGACGGGGATCTCAGCCTTCCCCTTGGGTTGGCCCTGGGAAGCCCAATCTTCCCCTCGGGTTGCGAGGGAAAGCTGGGGGTGGCGCTCGAGTCACTGCAGGGCCTAAGAGACCTCACCTAAGCGTGTGTCCGGGACCTAATTTTCCTCTCCAGGGAAGGCAGGGATCTCGGGGTTGCATTCCAGGCTCCCCCGGGGAGTCAGGCCTCGTCTCGAGGGGAAGCCAAGGACTCCGCTCTCCTCTCGAGTCGCGACGCGGGTCTCTTGGAGCCCCCTGAGCGGCCTCAAGGGAGTCCAGCCTCCTCTTCCGTTTGGAGAGAGGACCCGGGATTGCTCTCCAGGCCATGCAGGAAAAGAAGGCCCTCAGCTCGCGAGGACGGGGGCGTCTCAGGGGTTTCCTCGAGCTGCGGCGCCCGTGGGGGTTTTCTCCCGAGGCACGACGAGGATCTCAGGGAGCCTCTCGTGCGGCGCCAGGGAAGTCAGGTCTCCATGCGCGTGGCGAGGGGGAGCGCGTCCTGGCTCTCGAGTCACGGGAGGGGACTAGGGCCTCGAGACGCGTTGAAGAAGGACTCTCGAGGTCTTTGTCGGGGGGCGGCGGGAAACCCTCGTGTCCCTCGCCTTCTGCTGGGGACCTTAGGGAACTTCCCAGGGTGCCTCTGAGAGGCGAGGGATCCTGTGGAGGTGGCGGGGCCCCTCGGGACTCCGCTGGGTCTGGCGCAACGGAAGAGGGCCTCACCTCGAGGGGAGGCAGGCACCTCAGGCTTCCTCTGCGTTTCGGACTCCGACCGCAGGGTCCCTGCAGAGTTGGGACAGGAGAGTCAGGCCTCGTCTTGTCTGAGGAAGGGAACCCCGCTGGCCTCTCGAGTTGCTCAGGGGGTCTCAGGCCCCTCGTCGAGCTGTGTGTGGAACCCGCGGGTCTTTGCGGACGATGCACGGGGGTGGCAGTGCCCCTTCGTGTTGTGCCTTCACCCACAGGGTTGCCTTCGAAGAGGGGTCCGGGCCTCGGGTCCTTCTCAAGAGCGGACCGGGGAATCGGGGGCGTTCGGCCTGTGGCCCCACCCACGTGGCTCGTCTCGAATTTCCTCGTGAGACCGGCCTCATCCTGAGGTGCGCCGGGAAGGCCGGGAACCCCTTCCAGACCACGCAGGGGAATCGCCTCTCCTGTCGCGATCAGGAGGGGAGAAGGGGCTCAGAGGAAGCGGTGCCGGGACCCCCGGTGTTCCCCTCGGGGGAACCCGGCGTGTCGGGGGACTTTTGGGGGTCGCAGGAAGGCTGTCAGGGACCGTCTCGCCCTTCAGGGTGGAACAGGGGACTTCCCTTGAGACGCCGTCGCGGGCAAGGGCCTCATCTTGCCAAGCGGTGGGAACCACGTGGTTTTTCTCGAGTTGCGGCGGCATTCTCGAGTTACGACGGGGATCTCAGCCTTCCCCTTGGGTTGGCCCTGGGAAGCCCAATCTTCCCCTCGGGTTGCGAGGGAAAGCTGGGGGTGGCGCTCGAGTCACTGCAGGGCCTAAGAGACCTCACCTAAGCGTGTGTCCGGGACCTAATTTTCCTCTCCAGGGAAGGCAGGGATCTCGGGGTTGCATTCCAGGCTCCCCCGGGGAGTCAGGCCTCGTCTCGAGGGGAAGCCAAGGACTCCGCTCTCCTCTCGAGTCGCGACGCGGGTCTCTTGGAGCCCCCTGAGCGGCCTCAAGGGAGTCCAGCCTCCTCTTCCGTTTGGAGAGAGGACCCGGGATTGCTCTCCAGGCCATGCAGGAAAAGAAGGCCCTCAGCTCGCGAGGACGGGGGCGTCTCAGGGGTTTCCTCGAGCTGCGGCGCCCGTGGGGGTTTTCTCCCGAGGCACGACGAGGATCTCAGGGAGCCTCTCGTGCGGCGCCAGGGAAGTCAGGTCTCCATGCGCGTGGCGAGGGGGAGCGCGTCCTGGCTCTCGAGTCACGGGAGGGGACTAGGGCCTCGAGACGCGTTGAAGAAGGACTCTCGAGGTCTTTGTCGGGGGGCGGCGGGAAACCCTCGTGTCCCTCGCCTTCTGCCGGGGACCTTAGGGAACTTGCCAGGGTGCCTCTGAGAGGCGAGGGATCCTGTGGAGGTGGCGGGGCCCCTCGGGACTCCGCTGGGTCTGGCGCAACGGAAGAGGGCCTCACCTCGAGGGGAGGCAGGCACCTCAGGCTTCCTCTGCGTTTCGGACTCCGACCGCAGGGTCCCTGCAGAGTTGGGACAGGAGAGTCAGGCCTCGTCTTGTCTGAGGAAGGGAACCCCGCTGGCCTCTCGAGTTGCTCAGGGGGTCTCAGGCCCCTCGTCGAGCTGTGTGTGGAACCCGCGGGTCTTTGCGGACGATGCACGGGGGTGGCAGTGCCCCTTCGTGTTGTGCCTTCACCCACAGGGTTGCCTTCGAAGAGGGGTCCGGGCCTCGGGTCCTTCTCAAGAGCGGACCGGGGAATCGGGGGCGTTCGGCCTGTGGCCCCACCCACGTGGCTCGTCTCGAATTTCCTCGTGAGACCGGCCTCATCCTGAGGTGCGCCGGGAAGGCCGGGAACCCCTTCCAGACCACGCAGGGGAATCGCCTCTCCTGTCGCGATCAGGAGGGGAGAAGGGGCTCAGAGGAAGCGGTGCCGGGACCCCCGGTGTTCCCCTCGGGGGAACCCGGCGTGTCGGGGGACTTTTGGGGGTCGCAGGAAGGCTGTCAGGGACCGTCTCGCCCTTCAGGGCGGAACAGGGGACTTCCCTTGAGACGCCGTCGCGGGCAAGGGCCTCATCTTGCCAAGCGGTGGGAACCACGTGGTTTTTCTCGAGTTGCGGCGGCATTCTCGAGTTACGACGGGGATCTCAGCCTTCCCCTTGGGTTGGCCCTGGGAAGCCCAATCTTCCCCTCGGGTTGCGAGGGAAAGCTGGGGGTGGCGCTCGAGTCACTGCAGGGCCTAAGAGACCTCACCTAAGCGTGTGTCCGGGACCTAATTTTCCTCTCCAGGGAAGGCAGGGATCTCGGGGTTGCATTCCAGGCTCCCCCGGGGAGTCAGGCCTCGTCTCGAGGGGAAGCCAAGGACTCCGCTCTCCTCTCGAGTCGCGACGCGGCTCTCTTGGAGCCCCCTGAGCGGCCTCAAGGGAGTCCAGCCTCCTCTTCCGTTTGGAGAGAGGACCCGGGATTGCTCTCCAGGCCATGCAGGAAAAGAAGGCCCTCAGCTCGCGAGGACGGGGGCGTCTCAGGGGTTTCCTCGAGCTGCGGCGCCCGTGGGGGTTTTCTCCCGAGGCACGACGAGGATCTCAGGGAGCCTCTCGTGCGGCGCCAGGGAAGTCAGGTCTCCATGCGCGTGGCGAGGGGGAGCGCGTCCTGGCTCTCGAGTCACGGGAGGGGACTAGGGCCTCGAGACGCGTTGAAGAAGGACTCTCGAGGTCTTTGTCGGGGGGCGGCGGGAAACCCTCGTGTCCCTCGCCTTCTGCTGGGGACCTTAGGGAACTTCCCAGGGTGCCTCTGAGAGGCGAGGGATCCTGTGGAGGTGGCGGGGCCCCTCGGGACTCCGCTGGGTCTGGCGCAACGGAAGAGGGCCTCACCTCGAGGGGAGGCAGGCACCTCAGGCTTCCTCTGCGTTTCGGACTCCGACCGCAGGGTCCCTGCAGAGTTGGGACAGGAGAGTCAGGCCTCGTCTTGTCTGAGGAAGGGAACCCCGCTGGCCTCTCGAGTTGCTCAGGGGGTCTCAGGCCCCTCGTCGAGCTGTGTGTGGAACCCGCGGGTCTTTGCGGACGATGCACGGGGGTGGCAGTGCCCCTTCGTGTTGTGCCTTCACCCACAGGGTTGCCTTCGAAGAGGGGTCCGGGCCTCGGGTCCTTCTCAAGAGCGGACCGGGGAATCGGGGGCGTTCGGCCTGTGGCCCCACCCACGTGGCTCGTCTCGAATTTCCTCGTGAGACCGGCCTCATCCTGAGGTGCGCCGGGAAGGCCGGGAACCCCTTCCAGACCACGCAGGGGAATCGCCTCTCCTGTCGCGATCAGGAGGGGAGAAGGGGCTCAGAGGAAGCGGTGCCGGGACCCCCGGTGTTCCCCTCGGGGGAACCCGGCGTGTCGGGGGACTTTTGGGGGTCGCAGGAAGGCTGTCAGGGACCGTCTCGCCCTTCAGGGCGGAACAGGGGACTTCCCTTGAGACGCCGTCGCGGGCAAGGGCCTCATCTTGCCAAGCGGTGGGAACCACGTGGTTTTTCTCGAGTTGCGGCGGCATTCTCGAGTTACGACGGGGATCTCAGCCTTCCCCTTGGGTTGGCCCTGGGAAGCCCAATCTTCCCCTCGGGTTGCGAGGGAAAGCTGGGGGTGGCGCTCGAGTCACTGCAGGGCCTAAGAGACCTCACCTAAGCGTGTGTCCGGGACCTAATTTTCCTCTCCAGGGAAGGCAGGGATCTCGGGGTTGCATTCCAGGCTCCCCCGGGGAGTCAGGCCTCGTCTCGAGGGGAAGCCAAGGACTCCGCTCTCCTCTCGAGTCGCGACGCGGCTCTCTTGGAGCCCCCTGAGCGGCCTCAAGGGAGTCCAGCCTCCTCTTCCGTTTGGAGAGAGGACCCGGGATTGCTCTCCAGGCCATGCAGGAAAAGAAGGCCCTCAGCTCGCGAGGACGGGGGCGTCTCAGGGGTTTCCTCGAGCTGCGGCGCCCGTGGGGGTTTTCTCCCGAGGCACGACGAGGATCTCAGGGAGCCTCTCGTGCGGCGCCAGGGAAGTCAGGTCTCCATGCGCGTGGCGAGGGGGAGCGCGTCCTGGCTCTCGAGTCACGGGAGGGGACTAGGGCCTCGAGACGCGTTGAAGAAGGACTCTCGAGGTCTTTGTCGGGGGGCGGCGGGAAACCCTCGTGTCCCTCGCCTTCTGCCGGGGACCTTAGGGAACTTCCCAGGGTGCCTCTGAGAGGCGAGGGATCCTGTGGAGGTGGCGGGGCCCCTCGGGACTCCGCTGGGTCTGGCGCAACGGAAGAGGGCCTCACCTCGAGGGGAGGCAGGCACCTCAGGCTTCCTCTGCGTTTCGGACTCCGACCGCAGGGTCCCTGCAGAGTTGGGACAGGAGAGTCAGGCCTCGTCTTGTCTGAGGAAGGGAACCCCGCTGGCCTCTCGAGTTGCTCAGGGGGTCTCAGGCCCCTCGTCGAGCTGTGTGTGGAACCCGCGGGTCTTTGCGGACGATGCACGGGGGTGGCAGTGCCCCTTCGTGTTGTGCCTTCACCCACAGGGTTGCCTTCGAAGAGGGGTCCGGGCCTCGGGTCCTTCTCAAGAGCGGACCGGGGAATCGGGGGCGTTCGGCCTGTGGCCCCACCCACGTGGCTCGTCTCGAATTTCCTCGTGAGACCGGCCTCATCCTGAGGTGCGCCGGGAAGGCCGGGAACCCCTTCCAGACCACGCAGGGGAATCGCCTCTCCTGTCGCGATCAGGAGGGGAGAAGGGGCTCAGAGGAAGCGGTGCCGGGACCCCCGGTGTTCCCCTCGGGGGAACCCGGCGTGTCGGGGGACTTTTGGGGGTCGCAGGAAGGCTGTCAGGGACCGTCTCGCCCTTCAGGGTGGAACAGGGGACTTCCCTTGAGACGCCGTCGCGGGCAAGGGCCTCATCTTGCCAAGCGGTGGGAACCACGTGGTTTTTCTCGAGTTGCGGCGGCATTCTCGAGTTACGACGGGGATCTCAGCCTTCCCCTTGGGTTGGCCCTGGGAAGCCCAATCTTCCCCTCGGGTTGCGAGGGAAAGCTGGGGGTGGCGCTCGAGTCACTGCAGGGCCTAAGAGACCTCACCTAAGCGTGTGTCCGGGACCTAATTTTCCTCTCCAGGGAAGGCAGGGATCTCGGGGTTGCATTCCAGGCTCCCCCGGGGAGTCAGGCCTCGTCTCGAGGGGAAGCCAAGGACTCCGCTCTCCTCTCGAGTCGCGACGCGGGTCTCTTGGAGCCCCCTGAGCGGCCTCAAGGGAGTCCAGCCTCCTCTTCCGTTTGGAGAGAGGACCCGGGATTGCTCTCCAGGCCATGCAGGAAAAGAAGGCCCTCAGCTCGCGAGGACGGGGGCGTCTCAGGGGTTTCCTCGAGCTGCGGCGCCCGTGGGGGTTTTCTCCCGAGGCACGACGAGGATCTCAGGGAGCCTCTCGTGCGGCGCCAGGGAAGTCAGGTCTCCATGCGCGTGGCGAGGGGGAGCGCGTCCTGGCTCTCGAGTCACGGGAGGGGACTAGGGCCTCGAGACGCGTTGAAGAAGGACTCTCGAGGTCTTTGTCGGGGGGCGGCGGGAAACCCTCGTGTCCCTCGCCTTCTGCCGGGGACCTTAGGGAACTTGCCAGGGTGCCTCTGAGAGGCGAGGGATCCTGTGGAGGTGGCGGGGCCCCTCGGGACTCCGCTGGGTCTGGCGCAACGGAAGAGGGCCTCACCTCGAGGGGAGGCAGGCACCTCAGGCTTCCTCTGCGTTTCGGACTCCGACCGCAGGGTCCCTGCAGAGTTGGGACAGGAGAGTCAGGCCTCGTCTTGTCTGAGGAAGGGAACCCCGCTGGCCTCTCGAGTTGCTCAGGGGGTCTCAGGCCCCTCGTCGAGCTGTGTGTGGAACCCGCGGGTCTTTGCGGACGATGCACGGGGGTGGCAGTGCCCCTTCGTGTTGTGCCTTCACCCACAGGGTTGCCTTCGAAGAGGGGTCCGGGCCTCGGGTCCTTCTCAAGAGCGGACCGGGGAATCGGGGGCGTTCGGCCTGTGGCCCCACCCACGTGGCTCGTCTCGAATTTCCTCGTGAGACCGGCCTCATCCTGAGGTGCGCCGGGAAGGCCGGGAACCCCTTCCAGACCACGCAGGGGAATCGCCTCTCCTGTCGCGATCAGGAGGGGAGAAGGGGCTCAGAGGAAGCGGTGCCGGGACCCCCGGTGTTCCCCTCGGGGGAACCCGGCGTGTCGGGGGACTTTTGGGGGTCGCAGGAAGGCTGTCAGGGACCGTCTCGCCCTTCAGGGCGGAACAGGGGACTTCCCTTGAGACGCCGTCGCGGGCAAGGGCCTCATCTTGCCAAGCGGTGGGAACCACGTGGTTTTTCTCGAGTTGCGGCGGCATTCTCGAGTTACGACGGGGATCTCAGCCTTCCCCTTGGGTTGGCCCTGGGAAGCCCAATCTTCCCCTCGGGTTGCGAGGGAAAGCTGGGGGTGGCGCTCGAGTCACTGCAGGGCCTAAGAGACCTCACCTAAGCGTGTGTCCGGGACCTAATTTTCCTCTCCAGGGAAGGCAGGGATCTCGGGGTTGCATTCCAGGCTCCCCCGGGGAGTCAGGCCTCGTCTCGAGGGGAAGCCAAGGACTCCGCTCTCCTCTCGAGTCGCGACGCGGGTCTCTTGGAGCCCCCTGAGCGGCCTCAAGGGAGTCCAGCCTCCTCTTCCGTTTGGAGAGAGGACCCGGGATTGCTCTCCAGGCCATGCAGGAAAAGAAGGCCCTCAGCTCGCGAGGACGGGGGCGTCTCAGGGGTTTCCTCGAGCTGCGGCGCCCGTGGGGGTTTTCTCCCGAGGCACGACGAGGATCTCAGGGAGCCTCTCGTGCGGCGCCAGGGAAGTCAGGTCTCCATGCGCGTGGCGAGGGGGAGCGCGTCCTGGCTCTCGAGTCACGGGAGGGGACTAGGGCCTCGAGACGCGTTGAAGAAGGACTCTCGAGGTCTTTGTCGGGGGGCGGCGGGAAACCCTCGTGTCCCTCGCCTTCTGCCGGGGACCTTAGGGAACTTGCCAGGGTGCCTCTGAGAGGCGAGGGATCCTGTGGAGGTGGCGGGGCCCCTCGGGACTCCGCTGGGTCTGTTGCAACGGAAGAGGGCCTCACCTCGAGGGGAGGCAGGCACCTCAGGCTTCCTCTGCGTTTCGGACTCCGACCGCAGGGTCCCTGCAGAGTTGGGACAGGAGAGTCAGGCCTCGTCTTGTCTGAGGAAGGGAACCCCGCTGGCCTCTCGAGTTGCTCAGGGGGTCTCAGGCCCCTCGTCGAGCTGTGTGTGGAACCCGCGGGTCTTTGCGGACGATGCACGGGGGTGGCAGTGCCCCTTCGTGTTGTGCCTTCACCCACAGGGTTGCCTTCGAAGAGGGGTCCGGGCCTCGGGTCCTTCTCAAGAGCGGACCGGGGAATCGGGGGCGTTCGGCCTGTGGCCCCACCCACGTGGCTCGTCTCGAATTTCCTCGTGAGACCGGCCTCATCCTGAGGTGCGCCGGGAAGGCCGGGAACCCCTTCCAGACCACGCAGGGGAATCGCCTCTCCTGTCGCGATCAGGAGGGGAGAAGGGGCTCAGAGGAAGCGGTGCCGGGACCCCCGGTGTTCCCCTCGGGGGAACCCGGCGTGTCGGGGGACTTTTGGGGGTCGCAGGAAGGCTGTCAGGGACCGTCTCGCCCTTCAGGGCGGAACAGGGGACTTCCCTTGAGACGCCGTCGCGGGCAAGGGCCTCATCTTGCCAAGCGGTGGGAACCACGTGGTTTTTCTCGAGTTGCGGCGGCATTCTCGAGTTACGACGGGGATCTCAGCCTTCCCCTAGGGTTGGCCCTGGGAAGCCCAATCTTCCCCTCGGGTTGCGAGGGAAAGCTGGGGGTGGCGCTCGAGTCACTGCAGGGCCTAAGAGACCTCACCTAAGCGTGTGTCCGGGACCTAATTTTCCTCTCCAGGGAAGGCAGGGATCTCGGGGTTGCATTCCAGGCTCCCCCGGGGAGTCAGGCCTCGTCTCGAGGGGAAGCCAAGGACTCCGCTCTCCTCTCGAGTCGCGACGCGGCTCTCTTGGAGCCCTCTGAGCGGCCTCAAGGGAGTCCAGCCTCCTCTTCCGTTTGGAGAGAGGACCCGGGATTGCTCTCCAGGCCATGCAGGAAAAGAAGGCCCTCAGCTCGCGAGGACGGGGGCGTCTCAGGGGTTTCCTCGAGCTGCGGCGCCCGTGGGGGTTTTCTCCCGAGGCACGACGAGGATCTCAGGGAGCCTCTCGTGCGGCGCCAGGGAAGTCAGGTCTCCATGCGCGTGGCGAGGGGGAGCGCGTCCTGGCTCTCGAGTCACGGGAGGGGACTAGGGCCTCGAGACGCGTTGAAGAAGGACTCTCGAGGTCTTTGTCGGGGGGCGGCGGGAAACCCTCGTGTCCCTCGCCTTCTGCCGGGGACCTTAGGGAACTTGCCAGGGTGCCTCTGAGAGGCGAGGGATCCTGTGGAGGTGGCGGGGCCCCTCGGGACTCCGCTGGGTCTGGCGCAACGGAAGAGGGCCTCACCTCGAGGGGAGGCAGGCACCTCAGGCTTCCTCTGCGTTTCGGACTCCGACCGCAGGGTCCCTGCAGAGTTGGGACAGGAGAGTCAGGCCTCGTCTTGTCTGAGGAAGGGAACCCCGCTGGCCTCTCGAGTTGCTCAGGGTGTCTCAGGCCCCTCGTCGAGCTGTGTGTGGAACCCGCGGGTCTTTGCGGACGATGCACGGGGGTGGCAGTGCCCCTTCGTGTTGTGCCTTCACCCACAGGGTTGCCTTCGAAGAGGGGTCCGGGCCTCGGGTCCTTCTCAAGAGCGGACCGGGGAATCGGGGGCGTTCGGCCTGTGGCCCCACCCACGTGGCTCGTCTCGAATTTCCTCGTGAGACCGGCCTCATCCTGAGGTGCGCCGGGAAGGCCGGGAACCCCTTCCAGACCACGCAGGGGAATCGCCTCTCCTGTCGCGATCAGGAGGGGAGAAGGGGCTCAGAGGAAGCGGTGCCGGGACCCCCGGTGTTCCCCTCGGGGGAACCCGGCGTGTCGGGGGACTTTTGGGGGTCGCAGGAAGGCTGTCAGGGACCGTCTCGCCCTTCAGGGCGGAACAGGGGACTTCCCTTGAGACGCCGTCGCGGGCAAGGGCCTCATCTTGCCAAGCGGTGGGAACCACGTGGTTTTTCTCGAGTTGCGGCGGCATTCTCGAGTTACGACGGGGATCTCAGCCTTCCCCTTGGGTTGGCCCTGGGAAGCCCAATCTTCCCCTCGGGTTGCGAGGGAAAGCTGGGGGTGGCGCTCGAGTCACTGCAGGGCCTAAGAGACCTCACCTAAGCGTGTGTCCGGGACCTAATTTTCCTCTCCAGGGAAGGCAGGGATCTCGGGGTTGCATTCCAGGCTCCCCCGGGGAGTCAGGCCTCGTCTCGAGGGGAAGCCAAGGACTCCGCTCTCCTCTCGAGTCGCGACGCGGGTCTCTTGGAGCCCCCTGAGCGGCCTCAAGGGAGTCCAGCCTCCTCTTCCGTTTGGAGAGAGGACCCGGGATTGCTCTCCAGGCCATGCAGGAAAAGAAGGCCCTCAGCTCGCGAGGACGGGGGCGTCTCAGGGGTTTCCTCGAGCTGCGGCGCCCGTGGGGGTTTTCTCCCGAGGCACGACGAGGATCTCAGGGAGCCTCTCGTGCGGCGCCAGGGAAGTCAGGTCTCCATGCGCGTGGCGAGGGGGAGCGCGTCCTGGCTCTCGAGTCACGGGAGGGGACTAGGGCCTCGAGACGCGTTGAAGAAGGACTCTCGAGGTCTTTGTCGGGGGGCGGCGGGAAACCCTCGTGTCCCTCGCCTTCTGCCGGGGACCTTAGGGAACTTGCCAGGGTGCCTCTGAGAGGCGAGGGATCCTGTGGAGGTGGCGGGGCCCCTCGGGACTCCGCTGGGTCTGGCGCAACGGAAGAGGGCCTCACCTCGAGGGGAGGCAGGCACCTCAGGCTTCCTCTGCGTTTCGGACTCCGACCGCAGGGTCCCTGCAGAGTTGGGACAGGAGAGTCAGGCCTCGTCTTGTCTGAGGAAGGGAACCCCGCTGGCCTCTCGAGTTGCTCAGGGGGTCTCAGGCCCCTCGTCGAGCTGTGTGTGGAACCCGCGGGTCTTTGCGGACGATGCACGGGGGTGGCAGTGCCCCTTCGTGTTGTGCCTTCACCCACAGGGTTGCCTTCGAAGAGGGGTCCGGGCCTCGGGTCCTTCTCAAGAGCGGACCGGGGAATCGGGGGCGTTCGGCCTGTGGCCCCACCCACGTGGCTCGTCTCGAATTTCCTCGTGAGACCGGCCTCATCCTGAGGTGCGCCGGGAAGGCCGGGAACCCCTTCCAGACCACGCAGGGGAATCGCCTCTCCTGTCGCGATCAGGAGGGGAGAAGGGGCTCAGAGGAAGCGGTGCCGGGACCCCCGGTGTTCCCCTCGGGGGAACCCGGCGTGTCGGGGGACTTTTGGGGGTCGCAGGAAGGCTGTCAGGGACCGTCTCGCCCTTCAGGGCGGAACAGGGGACTTCCCTTGAGACGCCGTCGCGGGCAAGGGCCTCATCTTGCCAAGCGGTGGGAACCACGTGGTTTTTCTCGAGTTGCGGCGGCATTCTCGAGTTACGACGGGGATCTCAGCCTTCCCCTTGGGTTGGCCCTGGGAAGCCCAATCTTCCCCTCGGGTTGCGAGGGAAAGCTGGGGGTGGCGCTCGAGTCACTGCAGGGCCTAAGAGACCTCACCTAAGCGTGTGTCCGGGACCTAATTTTCCTCTCCAGGGAAGGCAGGGATCTCGGGGTTGCATTCCAGGCTCCCCCGGGGAGTCAGGCCTCGTCTCGAGGGGAAGCCAAGGACTCCGCTCTCCTCTCGAGTCGCGACGCGGCTCTCTTGGAGCCCCCTGAGCGGCCTCAAGGGAGTCCAGCCTCCTCTTCCGTTTGGAGAGAGGACCCGGGATTGCTCTCCAGGCCATGCAGGAAAAGAAGGCCCTCAGCTCGCGAGGACGGGGGCGTCTCAGGGGTTTCCTCGAGCTGCGGCGCCCGTGGGGGTTTTCTCCCGAGGCACGACGAGGATCTCAGGGAGCCTCTCGTGCGGCGCCAGGGAAGACAGGTCTCCATGCGCGTGGCGAGGGGGAGCGCGTCCTGGCTCTCGAGTCACGGGAGGGGACTAGGGCCTCGAGACGCGTTGAAGAAGGACTCTCGAGGTCTTTGTCGGGGGGCGGCGGGAAACCCTCGTGTCCCTCGCCTTCTGCCGGGGACATTAGGGAACTTGCCAGGGTGCCTCTGAGAGGCGAGGGATCCTGTGGAGGTGGCGGGGCCCCTCGGGACTCCGCTGGGTCTGGCGCAACGGAAGAGGGCCTCACCTCGAGGGGAGGCAGGCACCTCAGGCTTCCTCTGCGTTTCGGACTCCAACCGCAGGGTCCCTGCAGAGTTGGGACAGGAGAGTCAGGCCTCGTCTTGTCTGAGGAAGGGAACCCCGCTGGCCTCTCGAGTTGCTCAGGGGGTCTCAGGCCCCTCGTCGAGCTGTGTGTGGAACCCGCGGGTCTTTGCGGACGATGCACGGGGGTGGCAGTGCCCCTTCGTGTTGTGCCTTCACCCACAGGGTTGCCTTCGAAGAGGGGTCCGGGCCTCGGGTCCTTCTCAAGAGCGGACCGGGGAATCGGGGGCGTTCGGCCTGTGGCCCCACCCACGTGGCTCGTCTCGAATTTCCTCGTGAGACCGGCCTCATCCTGAGGTGCGCCGGGAAGGCCGGGAACCCCTTCCAGACCACGCAGGGGAATCGCCTCTCCTGTCGCGATCAGGAGGGGAGAAGGGGCTCAGAGGAAGCGGTGCCGGGACCCTCGGTGTTCCCCTCGGGGGAACCCGGCGTGTCGGGGGACTTTTGGGGGTCGCAGGAAGGCTGTCAGGGACCGTCTCGCCCTTCAGGGCGGAACAGGGGACTTCCCTTGAGACGCCGTCGCGGGCAAGGGCCTCATCTTGCCAAGCGGTGGGAACCACGTGGTTTTTCTCGAGTTGCGGCGGCATTCTCGAGTTACGACGGGGATCTCAGCCTTCCCCTTGGGTTGGCCCTGGGAAGCCCAATCTTCCCCTCGGGTTGCGAGGGAAAGCTGGGGGTGGCGCTCGAGTCACTGCAGGGCCTAAGAGACCTCACCTAAGCGTGTGTCCGGGACCTAATTTTCCTCTCCAGGGAAGGCAGGGATCTCGGGGTTGCATTCCAGGCTCCCCCGGGGAGTCAGGCCTCGTCTCGAGGGGAAGCCAAGGACTCCGCTCTCCTCTCGAGTCGCGACGCGGGTCTCTTGGAGCCCCCTGAGCGGCCTCAAGGGAGTCCAGCCTCCTCTTCCGTTTGGAGAGAGGACCCGGGATTGCTCTCCAGGCCATGCAGGAAAAGAAGGCCCTCAGCTCGCGAGGACGGGGGCGTCTCAGGGGTTTCCTCGAGCTGCGGCGCCCGTGGGGGTTTTCTCCCGAGGCACGACGAGGATCTCAGGGAGCCTCTCGTGCGGCGCCAGGGAAGTCAGGTCTCCATGGGCGTGGCGAGGGGGAGCGCGTCCTGGCTCTCGAGTCACGGGAGGGGACTAGGGCCTCGAGACCCGTTGAAGAAGGACTCTCGAGGTCTTTGTCGGGGGGCGGCGGGAAACCCTCGTGTCCCTCGCCTTCTGCCGGGGACCTTAGGGAACTTGCCAGGGTGCCTCTGAGAGGCGAGGGATCCTGTGGAGGTGGCGGGGCCCCTCGGGACTCCGCTGGGTCTGGCGCAACGGAAGAGGGCCTCACCTCGAGGGGAGGCAGGCACCTCAGGCTTCCTCTGCGTTTCGGACTCCGACCGCAGGGTCCCTGCAGAGTTGGGACAGGAGAGTCAGGCCTCGTCTTGTCTGAGGAAGGGAACCCCGCTGGCCTCTCGAGTTGCTCAGGGGGTCTCAGGCCCCTCGTCGAGCTGTGTGTGGAACCCGCGGGTCTTTGCGGACGATGCACGGGGGTGGCAGTGCCCCTTCGTGTTGTGCCTTCACCCACAGGGTTGCCTTCGAAGAGGGGTCCGGGCCTCGGGTCCTTCTCAAGAGCGGACCGGGGAATCGGGGGCGTTCGGCCTGTGGCCCCACCCACGTGGCTCGTCTCGAATTTCCTCGTGAGACCGGCCTCATCCTGAGGTGCGCCGGGAAGGCCGGGAACCCCTTCCAGACCACGCAGGGGAATCGCCTCTCCTGTCGCGATCAGGAGGGGAGAAGGGGCTCAGAGGAAGCGGTGCCGGGACCCCCGGTGTTCCCCTCGGGGGAACCCGGCGTGTCGGGGGACTTTTGGGGGTCGCAGGAAGGCTGTCAGGGACCGTCTCGCCCTTCAGGGCGGAACAGGGGACTTCCCTTGAGACGCCGTCGCGGGCAAGGGCCTCATCTTGCCAAGCGGTGGGAACCACGTGGTTTTTCTCGAGTTGCGGCGGCATTCTCGAGTTACGACGGGGATCTCAGCCTTCCCCTTGGGTTGGCCCTGGGAAGCCCAATCTTCCCCTCGGGTTGCGAGGGAAAGCTGGGGGTGGCGCTCGAGTCACTGCAGGGCCTAAGAGACCTCACCTAAGCGTGTGTCCGGGACCTAATTTTCCTCTCCAGGGAAGGCAGGGATCTCGGGGTTGCATTCCAGGCTCCCCCGGGGAGTCAGGCCTCGTCTCGAGGGGAAGCCAAGGACTCCGCTCTCCTCTCGAGTCGCGACGCGGCTCTCTTGGAGCCCCCTGAGCGGCCTCAAGGGAGTCCAGCCTCCTCTTCCGTTTGGAGAGAGGACCCGGGATTGCTCTCCAGGCCATGCAGGAAAAGAAGGCCCTCAGCTCGCGAGGACGGGGGCGTCTCAGGGGTTTCCTCGAGCTGCGGCGCCCGTGGGGGTTTTCTCCCGAGGCACGACGAGGATCTCAGGGAGCCTCTCGTGCGGCGCCAGGGAAGTCAGGTCTCCATGGGCGTGGCGAGGGGGAGCGCGTCCTGGCTCTCGAGTCACGGGAGGGGACTAGGGCCTCGAGACCCGTTGAAGAAGGACTCTCGAGGTCTTTGTCGGGGGGCGGCGGGAAACCCTCGTGTCCCTCGCCTTCTGCCGGGGACCTTAGGGAACTTGCCAGGGTGCCTCTGAGAGGCGAGGGATCCTGTGGAGGTGGCGGGGCCCCTCGGGACTCCGCTGGGTCTGGCGCAACGGAAGAGGGCCTCACCTCGAGGGGAGGCAGGCACCTCAGGCTTCCTCTGCGTTTCGGACTCCAACCGCAGGGTCCCTGCAGAGTTGGGACAGGAGAGTCAGGCCTCGTCTTGTCTGAGGAAGGGAACCCCGCTGGCCTCTCGAGTTGCTCAGGGGGTCTCAGGCCCCTCGTCGAGCTGTGTGTGGAACCCGCGGGTCTTTGCGGACGATGCACGGGGGTGGCAGTGCCCCTTCGTGTTGTGCCTTCACCCACAGGGTTGCCTTCGAAGAGGGGTCCGGGCCTCGGGTCCTTCTCAAGAGCGGACCGGGGAATCGGGGGCGTTCGGCCTGTGGCCCCACCCACGTGGCTCGTCTCGAATTTCCTCGTGAGACCGGCCTCATCCTGAGGTGCGCCGGGAAGGCCGGGAACCCCTTCCAGACCACGCAGGGGAATCGCCTCTCCTGTCGCGATCAGGAGGGGAGAAGGGGCTCAGAGGAAGCGGTGCCGGGACCCCCGGTGTTCCCCTCGGGGGAACCCGGCGTGTCGGGGGACTTTTGGGGGTCGCAGGAAGGCTGTCAGGGACCGTCTCGCCCTTCAGGGCGGAACAGGGGACTTCCCTTGAGACGCCGTCGCGGGCAAGGGCCTCATCTTGCCAAGCGGTGGGAACCACGTGGTTTTTCTCGAGTTGCGGCGGCATTCTCGAGTTACGACGGGGATCTCAGCCTTCCCCTTGGGTTGGCCCTGGGAAGCCCAATCTTCCCCTCGGGTTGCGAGGGAAAGCTGGGGGTGGCGCTCGAGTCACTGCAGGGCCTAAGAGACCTCACCTAAGCGTGTGTCCGGGACCTAATTTTCCTCTCCAGGGAAGGCAGGGATCTCGGGGTTGCATTCCAGGCTCCCCCGGGGAGTCAGGCCTCGTCTCGAGGGGAAGCCAAGGACTCCGCTCTCCTCTCGAGTCGCGACGCGGGTCTCTTGGAGCCCCCTGAGCGGCCTCAAGGGAGTCCAGCCTCCTCTTCCGTTTGGAGAGAGGACCCGGGATTGCTCTCCAGGCCATGCAGGAAAAGAAGGCCCTCAGCTCGCGAGGACGGGGGCGTCTCAGGGGTTTCCTCGAGCTGCGGCGCCCGTGGGGGTTTTCTCCCGAGGCACGACGAGGATCTCAGGGAGCCTCTCGTGCGGCGCCAGGGAAGTCAGGTCTCCATGCGCGTGGCGAGGGGGAGCGCGTCCTGGCTCTCGAGTCACGGGAGGGGACTAGGGCCTCGAGACGCGTTGAAGAAGGACTCTCGAGGTCTTTGTCGGGGGGCGGCGGGAAACCCTCGTGTCCCTCGCCTTCTGCCGGGGACCTTAGGGAACTTGCCAGGGTGCCTCTGAGAGGCGAGGGATCCTGTGGAGGTGGCGGGGCCCCTCGGGACTCCGCTGGGTCTGGCGCAACGGAAGAGGGCCTCACCTCGAGGGGAGGCAGGCACCTCAGGCTTCCTCTGCGTTTCGGACTCCGACCGCAGGGTCCCTGCAGAGTTGGGACAGGAGAGTCAGGCCTCGTCTTGTCTGAGGAAGGGAACCCCGCTGGCCTCTCGAGTTGCTCAGGGGGTCTCAGGCCCCTCGTCGAGCTGTGTGTGGAACCCGCGGGTCTTTGCGGACGATGCACGGGGGTGGCAGTGCCCCTTCGTGTTGTGCCTTCACCCACAGGGTTGCCTTCGAAGAGGGGTCCGGGCCTCGGGTCCTTCTCAAGAGCGGACCGGGGAATCGGGGGCGTTCGGCCTGTGGCCCCACCCACGTGGCTCGTCTCGAATTTCCTCGTGAGACCGGCCTCATCCTGAGGTGCGCCGGGAAGGCCGGGAACCCCTTCCAGACCACGCAGGGGAATCACCTCTCCTGTCGCGATCAGGAGGGGAGAAGGGGCTCAGAGGAAGCGGTGCCGGGACCCCCGGTGTTCCCCTCGGGGGAACCCGGCGTGTCGGGGGACTTTTGGGGGTCGCAGGAAGGCTGTCAGGGACCGTCTCGCCCTTCAGGGCGGAACAGGGGACTTCCCTTGAGACGCCGTCGCGGGCAAGGGCCTCATCTTGCCAAGCGGTGGGAACCACGTGGTTTTTCTCGAGTTGCGGCGGCATTCTCGAGTTACGACGGGGATCTCAGCCTTCCCCTTGGGTTGGCCCTGGGAAGCCCAATCTTCCCCTCGGGTTGCGAGGGAAAGCTGGGGGTGGCGCTCGAGTCACTGCAGGGCCTAAGAGACCTCACCTAAGCGTGTGTCCGGGACCTAATTTTCCTCTCCAGGGAAGGCAGGGATCTCGGGGTTGCATTCCAGGCTCCCCCGGGGAGTCAGGCCTCGTCTCGAGGGGAAGCCAAGGACTCCGCTCTCCTCTCGAGTCGCGACGCGGCTCTCTTGGAGCCCTCTGAGCGGCCTCAAGGGAGTCCAGCCTCCTCTTCCGTTTGGAGAGAGGACCCGGGATTGCTCTCCAGGCCATGCAGGAAAAGAAGGCCCTCAGCTCGCGAGGACGGGGGCGTCTCAGGGGTTTCCTCGAGCTGCGGCGCCCGTGGGGGTTTTCTCCCGAGGCACGACGAGGATCTCAGGGAGCCTCTCGTGCGGCGCCAGGGAAGTCAGGTCTCCATGCGCGTGGCGAGGGGGAGCGCGTCCTGGCTCTCGAGTCACGGGAGGGGACTAGGGCCTCGAGACGCGTTGAAGAAGGACTCTCGAGGTCTTTGTCGGGGGGCGGCGGGAAACCCTCGTGTCCCTCGCCTTCTGCCGGGGACCTTAGGGAACTTGCCAGGGTGCCTCTGAGAGGCGAGGGATCCTGTGGAGGTGGCGGGGCCCCTCGGGACTCCGCTGGGTCTGGCGCAACGGAAGAGGGCCTCACCTCGAGGGGAGGCAGGCACCTCAGGCTTCCTCTGCGTTTCGGACTCCGACCGCAGGGTCCCTGAAGAGTTGGGACAGGAGAGTCAGGCCTCGTCTTGTCTGAGGAAGGGAACCCCGCTGGCCTCTCGAGTTGCTCAGGGGGTCTCAGCCCCCTCGTCGAGCTGTGTGTGGAACCCGCGGGTCTTTGCGGACGATGCACGGGGGTGGCAGTGCCCCTTCGTGTTGTGCCTTCACCCACAGGGTTGCCTTCGAAGAGGGGTCCGGGCCTCGGGTCCTTCTCAAGAGCGGACCGGGGAATCGGGGGCGTTCGGCCTGTGGCCCCACCCACGTGGCTCGTCTCGAATTTCCTCGTGAGACCGGCCTCATCCTGAGGTGCGCCGGGAAGGCCGGGAACCCCTTCCAGACCACGCAGGGGAATCGCCTCTCCTGTCGCGATCAGGAGGGGAGAAGGGGCTCAGAGGAAGCGGTGCCGGGACCCCCGGTGTTCCCCTCGGGGGAACCCGGCGTGTCGGGGGACTTTTGGGGGTCGCAGGAAGGCTGTCAGGGACCGTCTCGCCCTTCAGGGCGGAACAGGGGACTTCCCTTGAGACGCCGTCGCGGGCAAGGGCCTCATCTTGCCAAGCGGTGGGAACCACGTGGTTTTTCTCGAGTTGCGGCGGCATTCTCGAGTTACGACGGGGATCTCAGCCTTCCCCTTGGGTTGGCCCTGGGAAGCCCAATCTTCCCCTCGGGTTGCGAGGGAAAGCTGGGGGTGGCGCTCGAGTCACTGCAGGGCCTAAGAGACCTCACCTAAGCGTGTGTCCGGGACCTAATTTTCCTCTCCAGGGAAGGCAGGGATCTCGGGGTTGCATTCCAGGCTCCCCCGGGGAGTCAGGCCTCGTCTCGAGGGGAAGCCAAGGACTCCGCTCTCCTCTCGAGTCGCGACGCGGGTCTCTTGGAGCCCCCTGAGCGGCCTCAAGGGAGTCCAGCCTCCTCTTCCGTTTGGAGAGAGGACCCGGGATTGCTCTCCAGGCCATGCAGGAAAAGAAGGCCCTCAGCTCGCGAGGACGGGGGCGTCTCAGGGGTTTCCTCGAGCTGCGGCGCCCGTGGGGGTTTTCTCCCGAGGCACGACGAGGATCTCAGGGAGCCTCTCGTGCGGCGCCAGGGAAGTCAGGTCTCCATGCGCGTGGCGAGGGGGAGCGCGTCCTGGCTCTCGAGTCACGGGAGGGGACTAGGGCCTCGAGACGCGTTGAAGAAGGACTCTCGAGGTCTTTGTCGGGGGGCGGCGGGAAACCCTCGTGTCCCTCGCCTTCTGCCGGGGACCTTAGGGAACTTGCCAGGGTGCCTCTGAGAGGCGAGGGATCCTGTGGAGGTGGCGGGGCCCCTCGGGACTCCGCTGGGTCTGGCGCAACGGAAGAGGGCCTCACCTCGAGGGGAGGCAGGCACCTCAGGCTTCCTCTGCGTTTCGGACTCCGACCGCAGGGTCCCTGCAGAGTTGGGACAGGAGAGTCAGGCCTCGTCTTGTCTGAGGAAGGGAACCCCGCTGGCCTCTCGAGTTGCTCAGGGGGTCTCAGGCCCCTCGTCGAGCTGTGTGTGGAACCCGCGGGTCTTTGCGGACGATGCACGGGGGTGGCAGTGCCCCTTCGTGTTGTGCCTTCACCCACAGGGTTGCCTTCGAAGAGGGGTCCGGGCCTCGGGTCCTTCTCAAGAGCGGACCGGGGAATCGGGGGCGTTCGGCCTGTGGCCCCACCCACGTGGCTCGTCTCGAATTTCCTCGTGAGACCGGCCTCATCCTGAGGTGCGCCGGGAAGGCCGGGAACCCCTTCCAGACCACGCAGGGGAATCGCCTCTCCTGTCGCGATCAGGAGGGGAGAAGGGGCTCAGAGGAAGCGGTGCCGGGACCCCCGGTGTTCCCCTCGGGGGAACCCGGCGTGTCGGGGGACTTTTGGGGGTCGCAGGAAGGCTGTCAGGGACCGTCTCGCCCTTCAGGGCGGAACAGGGGACTTCCCTTGAGACGCCGTCGCGGGCAAGGGCCTCATCTTGCCAAGCGGTGGGAACCACGTGGTTTTTCTCGAGTTGCGGCGGCATTCTCGAGTTACGACGGGGATCTCAGCCTTCCCCTTGGGTTGGCCCTGGGAAGCCCAATCTTCCCCTCGGGTTGCGAGGGAAAGCTGGGGGTGGCGCTCGAGTCACTGCAGGGCCTAAGAGACCTCACCTAAGCGTGTGTCCGGGACCTAATTTTCCTCTCCAGGGAAGGCAGGGATCTCGGGGTTGCATTCCAGGCTCCCCCGGGGAGTCAGGCCTCGTCTCGAGGGGAAGCCAAGGACTCCGCTCTCCTCTCGAGTCGCGACGCGGGTCTCTTGGAGCCCCCTGAGCGGCCTCAAGGGAGTCCAGCCTCCTCTTCCGTTGGAGAGAGGACCCGGGATTGCTCTCCAGGCCATGCAGGAAAAGAAGGCCCTCAGCTCGCGAGGACGGGGGCGTCTCAGGGGTTTCCTCGAGCTGCGGCGCCCGTGGGGGTTTTCTCCCGAGGCACGACGAGGATCTCAGGGAGCCTCTCGTGCGGCGCCAGGGAAGTCAGGTCTCCATGCGCGTGGCGAGGGGGAGCGCGTCCTGGCTCTCGAGTCACGGGAGGGGACTAGGGCCTCGAGACGCGTTGAAGAAGGACTCTCGAGGTCTTTGTCGGGGGGCGGCGGGAAACCCTCGTGTCCCTCGCCTTCTGCCGGGGACCTTAGGGAACTTGCCAGGGTGCCTCTGAGAGGCGAGGGATCCTGTGGAGGTGGCGGGGCCCCTCGGGACTCCGCTGGGTCTGGCGCAACGGAAGAGGGCCTCACCTCGAGGGGAGGCAGGCACCTCAGGCTTCCTCTGCGTTTCGGACTCCGACCGCAGGGTCCCTGCAGAGTTGGGACAGGAGAGTCAGGCCTCGTCTTGTCTGAGGAAGGGAACCCCGCTGGCCTCTCGAGTTGCTCAGGGGGTCTCAGGCCCCTCGTCGAGCTGTGTGTGGAACCCGCGGGTCTTTGCGGACGATGCACGGGGGTGGCAGTGCCCCTTCGTGTTGTGCCTTCACCCACAGGGTTGCCTTCGAAGAGGGGTCCGGGCCTCGGGTCCTTCTCAAGAGCGGACCGGGGAATCGGGGGCGTTCGGCCTGTGGCCCCACCCACGTGGCTCGTCTCGAATTTCCTCGTGAGACCGGCCTCATCCTGAGGTGCGCCGGGAAGGCCGGGAACCCCTTCCAGACCACGCAGGGGAATCGCCTCTCCTGTCGCGATCAGGAGGGGAGAAGGGGCTCAGAGGAAGCGGTGCCGGGACCCCCGGTGTTCCCCTCGGGGGAACCCGGCGTGTCGGGGGACTTTTGGGGGTCGCAGGAAGGCTGTCAGGGACCGTCTCGCCCTTCAGGGCGGAACAGGGGACTTCCCTTGAGACGCCGTCGCGGGCAAGGGCCTCATCTTGCCAAGCGGTGGGAACCACGTGGTTTTTCTCGAGTTGCGGCGGCATTCTCGAGTTACGACGGGGATCTCAGCCTTCCCCTTGGGTTGGCCCTGGGAAGCCCAATCTTCCCCTCGGGTTGCGAGGGAAAGCTGGGGGTGGCGCTCGAGTCACTGCAGGGCCTAAGAGACCTCACCTAAGCGTGTGTCCGGGACCTAATTTTCCTCTCCAGGGAAGGCAGGGATCTCGGGGTTGCATTCCAGGCTCCCCCGGGGAGTCAGGCCTCGTCTCGAGGGGAAGCCAAGGACTCCGCTCTCCTCTCGAGTCGCGACGCGGGTCTCTTGGAGCCCCCTGAGCGGCCTCAAGGGAGTCCAGCCTCCTCTTCCGTTGGAGAGAGGACCCGGGATTGCTCTCCAGGCCATGCAGGAAAAGAAGGCCCTCAGCTCGCGAGGACGGGGGCGTCTCAGGGGTTTCCTCGAGCTGCGGCGCCCGTGGGGGTTTTCTCCCGAGGCACGACGAGGATCTCAGGGAGCCTCTCGTGCGGCGCCAGGGAAGTCAGGTCTCCATGCGCGTGGCGAGGGGGAGCGCGTCCTGGCTCTCGAGTCACGGGAGGGGACTAGGGCCTCGAGACGCGTTGAAGAAGGACTCTCGAGGTCTTTGTCGGGGGGCGGCGGGAAACCCTCGTGTCCCTCGCCTTCTGCCGGGGACCTTAGGGAACTTGCCAGGGTGCCTCTGAGAGGCGAGGGATCCTGTGGAGGTGGCGGGGCCCCTCGGGACTCCGCTGGGTCTGGCGCAACGGAAGAGGGCCTCACCTCGAGGGGAGGCAGGCACCTCAGGCTTCCTCTGCGTTTCGGACTCCGACCGCAGGGTCCCTGCAGAGTTGGGACAGGAGAGTCAGGCCTCGTCTTGTCTGAGGAAGGGAACCCCGCTGGCCTCTCGAGTTGCTCAGGGGGTCTCAGGCCCCTCGTCGAGCTGTGTGTGGAACCCGCGGGTCTTTGCGGACGATGCACGGGGGTGGCAGTGCCCCTTCGTGTTGTGCCTTCACCCACAGGGTTGCCTTCGAAGAGGGGTCCGGGCCTCGGGTCCTTCTCAAGAGCGGACCGGGGAATCGGGGGCGTTCGGCCTGTGGCCCCACCCACGTGGCTCGTCTCGAATTTCCTCGTGAGACCGGCCTCATCCTGAGGTGCGCCGGGAAGGCCGGGAACCCCTTCCAGACCACGCAGGGGAATCGCCTCTCCTGTCGCGATCAGGAGGGGAGAAGGGGCTCAGAGGAAGCGGTGCCGGGACCCCCGGTGTTCCCCTCGGGGGAACCCGGCGTGTCGGGGGACTTTTGGGGGTCGCAGGAAGGCTGTCAGGGACCGTCTCGCCCTTCAGGGCGGAACAGGGGACTTCCCTTGAGACGCCGTCGCGGGCAAGGGCCTCATCTTGCCAAGCGGTGGGAACCACGTGGTTTTTCTCGAGTTGCGGCGGCATTCTCGAGTTACGACGGGGATCTCAGCCTTCCCCTTGGGTTGGCCCTGGGAAGCCCAATCTTCCCCTCGGGTTGCGAGGGAAAGCTGGGGGTGGCGCTCGAGTCACTGCAGGGCCTAAGAGACCTCACCTAAGCGTGTGTCCGGGACCTAATTTTCCTCTCCAGGGAAGGCAGGGATCTCGGGGTTGCATTCCAGGCTCCCCCGGGGAGTCAGGCCTCGTCTCGAGGGGAAGCCAAGGACTCCGCTCTCCTCTCGAGTCGCGACGCGGGTCTCTTGGAGCCCCCTGAGCGGCCTCAAGGGAGTCCAGCCTCCTCTTCCGTTTGGAGAGAGGACCCGGGATTGCTCTCCAGGCCATGCAGGAAAAGAAGGCCCTCAGCTCGCGAGGACGGGGGCGTCTCAGGGGTTTCCTCGAGCTGCGGCGCCCGTGGGGGTTTTCTCCCGAGGCACGACGAGGATCTCAGGGAGCCTCTCGTGCGGCGCCAGGGAAGTCAGGTCTCCATGCGCGTGGCGAGGGGGAGCGCGTCCTGGCTCTCGAGTCACGGGAGGGGACTAGGGCCTCGAGACGCGTTGAAGAAGGACTCTCGAGGTCTTTGTCGGGGGGCGGCGGGAAACCCTCGTGTCCCTCGCCTTCTGCCGGGGACCTTAGGGAACTTGCCAGGGTGCCTCTGAGAGGCGAGGGATCCTGTGGAGGTGGCGGGGCCCCTCGGGACTCCGCTGGGTCTGGCGCAACGGAAGAGGGCCTCACCTCGAGGGGAGGCAGGCACCTCAGGCTTCCTCTGCGTTTCGGACTCCGACCGCAGGGTCCCTGCAGAGTTGGGACAGGAGAGTCAGGCCTCGTCTTGTCTGAGGAAGGGAACCCCGCTGGCCTCTCGAGTTGCTCAGGGGGTCTCAGGCCCCTCGTCGAGCTGTGTGTGGAACCCGCGGGTCTTTGCGGACGATGCACGGGGGTGGCAGTGCCCCTTCGTGTTGTGCCTTCACCCACAGGGTTGCCTTCGAAGAGGGGTCCGGGCCTCGGGTCCTTCTCAAGAGCGGACCGGGGAATCGGGGGCGTTCGGCCTGTGGCCCCACCCACGTGGCTCGTCTCGAATTTCCTCGTGAGACCGGCCTCATCCTGAGGTGCGCCGGGAAGGCCGGGAACCCCTTCCAGACCACGCAGGGGAATCGCCTCTCCTGTCGCGATCAGGAGGGGAGAAGGGGCTCAGAGGAAGCGGTGCCGGGACCCCCGGTGTTCCCCTCGGGGGAACCCGGCGTGTCGGGGGACTTTTGGGGGTCGCAGGAAGGCTGTCAGGGACCGTCTCGCCCTTCAGGGCGGAACAGGGGACTTCCCTTGAGACGCCGTCGCGGGCAAGGGCCTCATCTTGCCAAGCGGTGGGAACCACGTGGTTTTTCTCGAGTTGCGGCGGCATTCTCGAGTTACGACGGGGATCTCAGCCTTCCCCTTGGGTTGGCCCTGGGAAGCCCAATCTTCCCCTCGGGTTGCGAGGGAAAGCTGGGGGTGGCGCTCGAGTCACTGCAGGGCCTAAGAGACCTCACCTAAGCGTGTGTCCGGGACCTAATTTTCCTCTCCAGGGAAGGCAGGGATCTCGGGGTTGCATTCCAGGCTCCCCCGGGGAGTCAGGCCTCGTCTCGAGGGGAAGCCAAGGACTCCGCTCTCCTCTCGAGTCGCGACGCGGCTCTCTTGGAGCCCTCTGAGCGGCCTCAAGGGAGTCCAGCCTCCTCTTCCGTTTGGAGAGAGGACCCGGGATTGCTCTCCAGGCCATGCAGGAAAAGAAGGCCCTCAGCTCGCGAGGACGGGGGCGTCTCAGGGGTTTCCTCGAGCTGCGGCGCCCGTGGGGGTTTTCTCCCGAGGCACGACGAGGATCTCAGGGAGCCTCTCGTGCGGCGCCAGGGAAGTCAGGTCTCCATGCGCGTGGCGAGGGGGAGCGCGTCCTGGCTCTCGAGTCACGGGAGGGGACTAGGGCCTCGAGACGCGTTGAAGAAGGACTCTCGAGGTCTTTGTCGGGGGGCGGCGGGAAACCCTCGTGTCCCTCGCCTTCTGCCGGGGACCTTAGGGAACTTGCCAGGGTGCCTCTGAGAGGCGAGGGATCCTGTGGAGGTGGCGGGGCCCCTCGGGACTCCGCTGGGTCTGGCGCAACGGAAGAGGGCCTCACCTCGAGGGGAGGCAGGCACCTCAGGCTTCCTCTGCGTTTCGGACTCCGACCGCAGGGTCCCTGAAGAGTTGGGACAGGAGAGTCAGGCCTCGTCTTGTCTGAGGAAGGGAACCCCGCTGGCCTCTCGAGTTGCTCAGGGGGTCTCAGCCCCCTCGTCGAGCTGTGTGTGGAACCCGCGGGTCTTTGCGGACGATGCACGGGGGTGGCAGTGCCCCTTCGTGTTGTGCCTTCACCCACAGGGTTGCCTTCGAAGAGGGGTCCGGGCCTCGGGTCCTTCTCAAGAGCGGACCGGGGAATCGGGGGCGTTCGGCCTGTGGCCCCACCCACGTGGCTCGTCTCGAATTTCCTCGTGAGACCGGCCTCATCCTGAGGTGCGCCGGGAAGGCCGGGAACCCCTTCCAGACCACGCAGGGGAATCGCCTCTCCTGTCGCGATCAGGAGGGGAGAAGGGGCTCAGAGGAAGCGGTGCCGGGACCCCCGGTGTTCCCCTCGGGGGAACCCGGCGTGTCGGGGGACTTTTGGGGGTCGCAGGAAGGCTGTCAGGGACCGTCTCGCCCTTCAGGGCGGAACAGGGGACTTCCCTTGAGACGCCGTCGCGGGCAAGGGCCTCATCTTGCCAAGCGGTGGGAACCACGTGGTTTTTCTCGAGTTGCGGCGGCATTCTCGAGTTACGACGGGGATCTCAGCCTTCCCCTTGGGTTGGCCCTGGGAAGCCCAATCTTCCCCTCGGGTTGCGAGGGAAAGCTGGGGGTGGCGCTCGAGTCACTGCAGGGCCTAAGAGACCTCACCTAAGCGTGTGTCCGGGACCTAATTTTCCTCTCCAGGGAAGGCAGGGATCTCGGGGTTGCATTCCAGGCTCCCCCGGGGAGTCAGGCCTCGTCTCGAGGGGAAGCCAAGGACTCCGCTCTCCTCTCGAGTCGCGACGCGGGTCTCTTGGAGCCCCCTGAGCGGCCTCAAGGGAGTCCAGCCTCCTCTTCCGTTTGGAGAGAGGACCCGGGATTGCTCTCCAGGCCATGCAGGAAAAGAAGGCCCTCAGCTCGCGAGGACGGGGGCGTCTCAGGGGTTTCCTCGAGCTGCGGCGCCCGTGGGGGTTTTCTCCCGAGGCACGACGAGGATCTCAGGGAGCCTCTCGTGCGGCGCCAGGGAAGTCAGGTCTCCATGCGCGTGGCGAGGGGGAGCGCGTCCTGGCTCTCGAGTCACGGGAGGGGACTAGGGCCTCGAGACGCGTTGAAGAAGGACTCTCGAGGTCTTTGTCGGGGGGCGGCGGGAAACCCTCGTGTCCCTCGCCTTCTGCCGGGGACCTTAGGGAACTTGCCAGGGTGCCTCTGAGAGGCGAGGGATCCTGTGGAGGTGGCGGGGCCCCTCGGGACTCCGCTGGGTCTGGCGCAACGGAAGAGGGCCTCACCTCGAGGGGAGGCAGGCACCTCAGGCTTCCTCTGCGTTTCGGACTCCGACCGCAGGGTCCCTGCAGAGTTGGGACAGGAGAGTCAGGCCTCGTCTTGTCTGAGGAAGGGAACCCCGCTGGCCTCTCGAGTTGCTCAGGGGGTCTCAGGCCCCTCGTCGAGCTGTGTGTGGAACCCGCGGGTCTTTGCGGACGATGCACGGGGGTGGCAGTGCCCCTTCGTGTTGTGCCTTCACCCACAGGGTTGCCTTCGAAGAGGGGTCCGGGCCTCGGGTCCTTCTCAAGAGCGGACCGGGGAATCGGGGGCGTTCGGCCTGTGGCCCCACCCACGTGGCTCGTCTCGAATTTCCTCGTGAGACCGGCCTCATCCTGAGGTGCGCCGGGAAGGCCGGGAACCCCTTCCAGACCACGCAGGGGAATCGCCTCTCCTGTCGCGATCAGGAGGGGAGAAGGGGCTCAGAGGAAGCGGTGCCGGGACCCCCGGTGTTCCCCTCGGGGGAACCCGGCGTGTCGGGGGACTTTTGGGGGTCGCAGGAAGGCTGTCAGGGACCGTCTCGCCCTTCAGGGCGGAACAGGGGACTTCCCTTGAGACGCCGTCGCGGGCAAGGGCCTCATCTTGCCAAGCGGTGGGAACCACGTGGTTTTTCTCGAGTTGCGGCGGCATTCTCGAGTTACGACGGGGATCTCAGCCTTCCCCTTGGGTTGGCCCTGGGAAGCCCAATCTTCCCCTCGGGTTGCGAGGGAAAGCTGGGGGTGGCGCTCGAGTCACTGCAGGGCCTAAGAGACCTCACCTAAGCGTGTGTCCGGGACCTAATTTTCCTCTCCAGGGAAGGCAGGGATCTCGGGGTTGCATTCCAGGCTCCCCCGGGGAGTCAGGCCTTGTCTCGAGGGGAAGCCAAGGACTCCGCTCTCCTCTCGAGTCGCGACGCGGGTCTCTTGGAGCCCCCTGAGCGGCCTCAAGGGAGTCCAGCCTCCTCTTCCGTTTGGAGAGAGGACCCGGGATTGCTCTCCAGGCCATGCAGGAAAAGAAGGCCCTCAGCTCGCGAGGACGGGGGCGTCTCAGGGGTTTCCTCGAGCTGCGGCGCCCGTGGGGGTTTTCTCCCGAGGCACGACGAGGATCTCAGGGAGCCTCTCGTGCGGCGCCAGGGAAGTCAGGTCTCCATGCACGTGGCGAGGGGGAGCGCGTCCTGGCTCTCGAGTCACGGGAGGGGACTAGGGCCTCGAGACGCGTTGAAGAAGGACTCTCGAGGTCTTTGTCGGGGGGCGGCGGGAAACCCTCGTGTCCCTCGCCTTCTGCCGGGGACCTTAGGGAACTTGCCAGGGTGCCTCTGAGAGGCGAGGGATCCTGTGGAGGTGGCGGGGCCCCTCGGGACTCCGCTGGGTCTGGCGCAACGGAAGAGGGCCTCACCTCGAGGGGAGGCAGGCACCTCAGGCTTCCTCTGCGTTTCGGACTCCGACCGCAGGGTCCCTGCAGAGTTGGGACAGGAGAGTCAGGCCTCGTCTTGTCTGAGGAAGGGAACCCCGCTGGCCTCTCGAGTTGCTCAGGGGGTCTCAGGCCCCTCGTCGAGCTGTGTGTGGAACCCGCGGGTCTTTGCGGACGATGCACGGGGGTGGCAGTGCCCCTTCGTGTTGTGCCTTCACCCACAGGGTTGCCTTCGAAGAGGGGTCCGGGCCTCGGGTCCTTCTCAAGAGCGGACCGGGGAATCGGGGGCGTTCGGCCTGTGGCCCCACCCACGTGGCTCGTCTCGAATTTCCTCGTGAGACCGGCCTCATCCTGAGGTGCGCCGGGAAGGCCGGGAACCCCTTCCAGACCACGCAGGGGAATCGCCTCTCCTGTCGCGATCAGGAGGGGAGAAGGGGCTCAGAGGAAGCGGTGCCGGGACCCCCGGTGTTCCCCTCGGGGGAACCCGGCGTGTCGGGGGACTTTTGGGGGTCGCAGGAAGGCTGTCAGGGACCGTCTCGCCCTTCAGGGCGGAACAGGGGACTTCCCTTGAGACGCCGTCGCGGGCAAGGGCCTCATCTTGCCAAGCGGTGGGAACCACGTGGTTTTTCTCGAGTTGCGGCGGCATTCTCGAGTTACGACGGGGATCTCAGCCTTCCCCTTGGGTTGGCCCTGGGAAGCCCAATCTTCCCCTCGGGTTGCGAGGGAAAGCTGGGGGTGGCGCTCGAGTCACTGCAGGGCCTAAGAGACCTCACCTAAGCGTGTGTCCGGGACCTAATTTTCCTCTCCAGGGAAGGCAGGGATCTCGGGGTTGCATTCCAGGCTCCCCCGGGGAGTCAGGCCTCGTCTCGAGGGGAAGCCAAGGACTCCGCTCTCCTCTCGAGTCGCGACGCGGGTCTCTTGGAGCCCCCTGAGCGGCCTCAAGGGAGTCCAGCCTCCTCTTCCGTTTGGAGAGAGGACCCGGGATTGCTCTCCAGGCCATGCAGGAAAAGAAGGCCCTCAGCTCGCGAGGACGGGGGCGTCTCAGGGGTTTCCTCGAGCTGCGGCGCCCGTGGGGGTTTTCTCCCGAGGCACGACGAGGATCTCAGGGAGCCTCTCGTGCGGCGCCAGGGAAGTCAGGTCTCCATGCGCGTGGCGAGGGGGAGCGCGTCCTGGCTCTCGAGTCACGGGAGGGGACTAGGGCCTCGAGACGCGTTGAAGAAGGACTCTCGAGGTCTTTGTCGGGGGGCGGCGGGAAACCCTCGTGTCCCTCGCCTTCTGCCGGGGACCTTAGGGAACTTGCCAGGGTGCCTCTGAGAGGCGAGGGATCCTGTGGAGGTGGCGGGGCCCCTCGGGACTCCGCTGGGTCTGGCGCAACGGAAGAGGGCCTCACCTCGAGGGGAGGCAGGCACCTCAGGCTTCCTCTGCGTTTCGGACTCCGACCGCAGGGTCCCTGCAGAGTTGGGACAGGAGAGTCAGGCCTCGTCTTGTCTGAGGAAGGGAACCCCGCTGGCCTCTCGAGTTGCTCAGGGGGTCTCAGGCCCCTCGTCGAGCTGTGTGTGGAACCCGCGGGTCTTTGCGGACGATGCACGGGGGTGGCAGTGCCCCTTCGTGTTGTGCCTTCACCCACAGGGTTGCCTTCGAAGAGGGGTCCGGGCCTCGGGTCCTTCTCAAGAGCGGACCGGGGAATCGGGGGCGTTCGGCCTGTGGCCCCACCCACGTGGCTCGTCTCGAATTTCCTCGTGAGACCGGCCTCATCCTGAGGTGCGCCGGGAAGGCCGGGAACCCCTTCCAGACCACGCAGGGGAATCGCCTCTCCTGTCGCGATCAGGAGGGGAGAAGGGGCTCAGAGGAAGCGGTGCCGGGACCCCCGGTGTTCCCCTCGGGGGAACCCGGCGTGTCGGGGGACTTTTGGGGGTCGCAGGAAGGCTGTCAGGGACCGTCTCGCCCTTCAGGGCGGAACAGGGGACTTCCCTTGAGACGCCGTCGCGGGCAAGGGCCTCATCTTGCCAAGCGGTGGGAACCACGTGGTTTTTCTCGAGTTGCGGCGGCATTCTCGAGTTACGACGGGGATCTCAGCCTTCCCCTTGGGTTGGCCCTGGGAAGCCCAATCTTCCCCTCGGGTTGCGAGGGAAAGCTGGGGGTGGCGCTCGAGTCACTGCAGGGCCTAAGAGACCTCACCTAAGCGTGTGTCCGGGACCTAATTTTCCTCTCCAGGGAAGGCAGGGATCTCGGGGTTGCATTCCAGGCTCCCCCGGGGAGTCAGGCCTTGTCTCGAGGGGAAGCCAAGGACTCCGCTCTCCTCTCGAGTCGCGACGCGGGTCTCTTGGAGCCCCCTGAGCGGCCTCAAGGGAGTCCAGCCTCCTCTTCCGTTTGGAGAGAGGACCCGGGATTGCTCTCCAGGCCATGCAGGAAAAGAAGGCCCTCAGCTCGCGAGGACGGGGGCGTCTCAGGGGTTTCCTCGAGCTGCGGCGCCCGTGGGGGTTTTCTCCCGAGGCACGACGAGGATCTCAGGGAGCCTCTCGTGCGGCGCCAGGGAAGTCAGGTCTCCATGCGCGTGGCGAGGGGGAGCGCGTCCTGGCTCTCGAGTCACGGGAGGGGACTAGGGCCTCGAGACGCGTTGAAGAAGGACTCTCGAGGTCTTTGTCGGGGGGCGGCGGGAAACCCTCGTGTCCCTCGCCTTCTGCCGGGGACCTTAGGGAACTTGCCAGGGTGCCTCTGAGAGGCGAGGGATCCTGTGGAGGTGGCGGGGCCCCTCGGGACTCCGCTGGGTCTGGCGCAACGGAAGAGGGCCTCACCTCGAGGGGAGGCAGGCACCTCAGGCTTCCTCTGCGTTTCGGACTCCGACCGCAGGGTCCCTGCAGAGTTGGGACAGGAGAGTCAGGCCTCGTCTTGTCTGAGGAAGGGAACCCCGCTGGCCTCTCGAGTTGCTCAGGGGGTCTCAGGCCCCTCGTCGAGCTGTGTGTGGAACCCGCGGGTCTTTGCGGACGATGCACGGGGGTGGCAGTGCCCCTTCGTGTTGTGCCTTCACCCACAGGGTTGCCTTCGAAGAGGGGTCCGGGCCTCGGGTCCTTCTCAAGAGCGGACCGGGGAATCGGGGGCGTTCGGCCTGTGGCCCCACCCACGTGGCTCGTCTCGAATTTCCTCGTGAGACCGGCCTCATCCTGAGGTGCGCCGGGAAGGCCGGGAACCCCTTCCAGACCACGCAGGGGAATCGCCTCTCCTGTCGCGATCAGGAGGGGAGAAGGGGCTCAGAGGAAGCGGTGCCGGGACCCCCGGTGTTCCCCTCGGGGGAACCCGGCGTGTCGGGGGACTTTTGGGGGTCGCAGGAAGGCTGTCAGGGACCGTCTCGCCCTTCAGGGCGGAACAGGGGACTTCCCTTGAGACGCCGTCGCGGGCAAGGGCCTCATCTTGCCAAGCGGTGGGAACCACGTGGTTTTTCTCGAGTTGCGGCGGCATTCTCGAGTTACGACGGGGATCTCAGCCTTCCCCTTGGGTTGGCCCTGGGAAGCCCAATCTTCCCCTCGGGTTGCGAGGGAAAGCTGGGGGTGGCGCTCGAGTCACTGCAGGGCCTAAGAGACCTCACCTAAGCGTGTGTCCGGGACCTAATTTTCCTCTCCAGGGAAGGCAGGGATCTCGGGGTTGCATTCCAGGCTCCCCCGGGGAGTCAGGCCTCGTCTCGAGGGGAAGCCAAGGACTCCGCTCTCCTCTCGAGTCGCGACGCGGGTCTCTTGGAGCCCCCTGAGCGGCCTCAAGGGAGTCCAGCCTCCTCTTCCGTTTGGAGAGAGGACCCGGGATTGCTCTCCAGGCCATGCAGGAAAAGAAGGCCCTCAGCTCGCGAGGACGGGGGCGTCTCAGGGGTTTCCTCGAGCTGCGGCGCCCGTGGGGGTTTTCTCCCGAGGCACGACGAGGATCTCAGGGAGCCTCTCGTGCGGCGCCAGGGAAGTCAGGTCTCCATGCGCGTGGCGAGGGGGAGCGCGTCCTGGCTCTCGAGTCACGGGAGGGGACTAGGGCCTCGAGACGCGTTGAAGAAGGACTCTCGAGGTCTTTGTCGGGGGGCGGCGGGAAACCCTCGTGTCCCTCGCCTTCTGCCGGGGACCTTAGGGAACTTGCCAGGGTGCCTCTGAGAGGCGAGGGATCCTGTGGAGGTGGCGGGGCCCCTCGGGACTCCGCTGGGTCTGGCGCAACGGAAGAGGGCCTCACCTCGAGGGGAGGCAGGCACCTCAGGCTTCCTCTGCGTTTCGGACTCCGACCGCAGGGTCCCTGCAGAGTTGGGACAGGAGAGTCAGGCCTCGTCTTGTCTGAGGAAGGGAACCCCGCTGGCCTCTCGAGTTGCTCAGGGGGTCTCAGGCCCCTCGTCGAGCTGTGTGTGGAACCCGCGGGTCTTTGCGGACGATGCACGGGGGTGGCAGTGCCCCTTCGTGTTGTGCCTTCACCCACAGGGTTGCCTTCGAAGAGGGGTCCGGGCCTCGGGTCCTTCTCAAGAGCGGACCGGGGAATCGGGGGCGTTCGGCCTGTGGCCCCACCCACGTGGCTCGTCTCGAATTTCCTCGTGAGACCGGCCTCATCCTGAGGTGCGCCGGGAAGGCCGGGAACCCCTTCCAGACCACGCAGGGGAATCGCCTCTCCTGTCGCGATCAGGAGGGGAGAAGGGGCTCAGAGGAAGCGGTGCCGGGACCCCCGGTGTTCCCCTCGGGGGAACCCGGCGTGTCGGGGGACTTTTGGGGGTCGCAGGAAGGCTGTCAGGGACCGTCTCGCCCTTCAGGGCGGAACAGGGGACTTCCCTTGAGACGCCGTCGCGGGCAAGGGCCTCATCTTGCCAAGCGGTGGGAACCACGTGGTTTTTCTCGAGTTGCGGCGGCATTCTCGAGTTACGACGGGGATCTCAGCCTTCCCCTTGGGTTGGCCCTGGGAAGCCCAATCTTCCCCTCGGGTTGCGAGGGAAAGCTGGGGGTGGCGCTCGAGTCACTGCAGGGCCTAAGAGACCTCACCTAAGCGTGTGTCCGGGACCTAATTTTCCTCTCCAGGGAAGGCAGGGATCTCGGGGTTGCATTCCAGGCTCCCCCGGGGAGTCAGGCCTTGTCTCGAGGGGAAGCCAAGGACTCCGCTCTCCTCTCGAGTCGCGACGCGGGTCTCTTGGAGCCCCCTGAGCGGCCTCAAGGGAGTCCAGCCTCCTCTTCCGTTTGGAGAGAGGACCCGGGATTGCTCTCCAGGCCATGCAGGAAAAGAAGGCCCTCAGCTCGCGAGGACGGGGGCGTCTCAGGGGTTTCCTCGAGCTGCGGCGCCCGTGGGGGTTTTCTCCCGAGGCACGACGAGGATCTCAGGGAGCCTCTCGTGCGGCGCCAGGGAAGTCAGGTCTCCATGCGCGTGGCGAGGGGGAGCGCGTCCTGGCTCTCGAGTCACGGGAGGGGACTAGGGCCTCGAGACGCGTTGAAGAAGGACTCTCGAGGTCTTTGTCGGGGGGCGGCGGGAAACCCTCGTGTCCCTCGCCTTCTGCCGGGGACCTTAGGGAACTTGCCAGGGTGCCTCTGAGAGGCGAGGGATCCTGTGGAGGTGGCGGGGCCCCTCGGGACTCCGCTGGGTCTGGCGCAACGGAAGAGGGCCTCACCTCGAGGGGAGGCAGGCACCTCAGGCTTCCTCTGCGTTTCGGACTCCGACCGCAGGGTCCCTGCAGAGTTGGGACAGGAGAGTCAGGCCTCGTCTTGTCTGAGGAAGGGAACCCCGCTGGCCTCTCGAGTTGCTCAGGGGGTCTCAGGCCCCTCGTCGAGCTGTGTGTGGAACCCGCGGGTCTTTGCGGACGATGCACGGGGGTGGCAGTGCCCCTTCGTGTTGTGCCTTCACCCACAGGGTTGCCTTCGAAGAGGGGTCCGGGCCTCGGGTCCTTCTCAAGAGCGGACCGGGGAATCGGGGGGCGTTCGGCCTGTGGCCCCACCCACGTGGCTCGTCTCGAATTTCCTCGTGAGACCGGCCTCATCCTGAGGTGCGCCGGGAAGGCCGGGAACCCCTTCCAGACCACGCAGGGGAATCGCCTCTCCTGTCGCGATCAGGAGGGGAGAAGGGGCTCAGAGGAAGCGGTGCCGGGACCCCCGGTGTTCCCCTCGGGGGAACCCGGCGTGTCGGGGGACTTTTGGGGGTCGCAGGAAGGCTGTCAGGGACCGTCTCGCCCTTCAGGGCGGAACAGGGGACTTCCCTTGAGACGCCGTCGCGGGCAAGGGCCTCATCTTGCCAAGCGGTGGGAACCACGTGGTTTTTCTCGAGTTGCGGCGGCATTCTCGAGTTACGACGGGGATCTCAGCCTTCCCCTTGGGTTGGCCCTGGGAAGCCCAATCTTCCCCTCGGGTTGCGAGGGAAAGCTGGGGGTGGCGCTCGAGTCACTGCAGGGCCTAAGAGACCTCACCTAAGCGTGTGTCCGGGACCTAATTTTCCTCTCCAGGGAAGGCAGGGATCTCGGGGTTGCATTCCAGGCTCCCCCGGGGAGTCAGGCCTCGTCTCGAGGGGAAGCCAAGGACTCCGCTCTCCTCTCGAGTCGCGACGCGGGTCTCTTGGAGCCCCCTGAGCGGCCTCAAGGGAGTCCAGCCTCCTCTTCCGTTTGGAGAGAGGACCCGGGATTGCTCTCCAGGCCATGCAGGAAAAGAAGGCCCTCAGCTCGCGAGGACGGGGGCGTCTCAGGGGTTTCCTCGAGCTGCGGCGCCCGTGGGGGTTTTCTCCCGAGGCACGACGAGGATCTCAGGGAGCCTCTCGTGCGGCGCCAGGGAAGTCAGGTCTCCATGCGCGTGGCGAGGGGGAGCGCGTCCTGGCTCTCGAGTCACGGGAGGGGACTAGGGCCTCGAGACGCGTTGAAGAAGGACTCTCGAGGTCTTTGTCGGGGGGCGGCGGGAAACCCTCGTGTCCCTCGCCTTCTGCCGGGGACCTTAGGGAACTTGCCAGGGTGCCTCTGAGAGGCGAGGGATCCTGTGGAGGTGGCGGGGCCCCTCGGGACTCCGCTGGGTCTGGCGCAACGGAAGAGGGCCTCACCTCGAGGGGAGGCAGGCACCTCAGGCTTCCTCTGCGTTTCGGACTCCGACCGCAGGGTCCCTGCAGAGTTGGGACAGGAGAGTCAGGCCTCGTCTTGTCTGAGGAAGGGAACCCCGCTGGCCTCTCGAGTTGCTCAGGGGGTCTCAGGCCCCTCGTCGAGCTGTGTGTGGAACCCGCGGGTCTTTGCGGACGATGCACGGGGGTGGCAGTGCCCCTTCGTGTTGTGCCTTCACCCACAGGGTTGCCTTCGAAGAGGGGTCCGGGCCTCGGGTCCTTCTCAAGAGCGGACTGGGGAATCGGGGGCGTTCGGCCTGTGGCCCCACCCACGTGGCTCGTCTCGAATTTCCTCGTGAGACCGGCCTCATCCTGAGGTGCGCCGGGAAGGCCGGGAACCCCTTCCAGACCACGCAGGGGAATCGCCTCTCCTGTCGCGATCAGGAGGGGAGAAGGGGCTCAGAGGAAGCGGTGCCGGGACCCCCGGTGTTCCCCTCGGGGGAACCCGGCGTGTCGGGGGACTTTTGGGGGTCGCAGGAAGGCTGTCAGGGACCGTCTCGCCCTTCAGGGCGGAACAGGGGACTTCCCTTGAGACGCCGTCGCGGGCAAGGGCCTCATCTTGCCAAGCGGTGGGAACCACGTGGTTTTTCTCGAGTTGCGGCGGCATTCTCGAGTTACGACGGGGATCTCAGCCTTCCCCTTGGGTTGGCCCTGGGAAGCCCAATCTTCCCCTCGGGTTGCGAGGGAAAGCTGGGGGTGGCGCTCGAGTCACTGCAGGGCCTAAGAGACCTCACCTAAGCGTGTGTCCGGGACCTAATTTTCCTCTCCAGGGAAGGCAGGGATCTCGGGGTTGCATTCCAGGCTCCCCCGGGGAGTCAGGCCTCGTCTCGAGGGGAAGCCAAGGACTCCGCTCTCCTCTCGAGTCGCGACGCGGGTCTCTTGGAGCCCCCTGAGCGGCCTCAAGGGAGTCCAGCCTCCTCTTCCGTTTGGAGAGAGGACCCGGGATTGCTCTCCAGGCCATGCAGGAAAAGAAGGCCCTCAGCTCGCGAGGACGGGGGCGTCTCAGGGGTTTCCTCGAGCTGCGGCGCCCGTGGGGGTTTTCTCCCGAGGCACGACGAGGATCTCAGGGAGCCTCTCGTGCGGCGCCAGGGAAGTCAGGTCTCCATGCGCGTGGCGAGGGGGAGCGCGTCCTGGCTCTCGAGTCACGGGAGGGGACTAGGGCCTCGAGACGCGTTGAAGAAGGACTCTCGAGGTCTTTGTCGGGGGGCGGCGGGAAACCCTCGTGTCCCTCGCCTTCTGCCGGGGACCTTAGGGAACTTGCCAGGGTGCCTCTGAGAGGCGAGGGATCCTGTGGAGGTGGCGGGGCCCCTCGGGACTCCGCTGGGTCTGGCGCAACGGAAGAGGGCCTCACCTCGAGGGGAGGCAGGCACCTCAGGCTTCCTCTGCGTTTCGGACTCCGACCGCAGGGTCCCTGCAGAGTTGGGACAGGAGAGTCAGGCCTCGTCTTGTCTGAGGAAGGGAACCCCGCTGGCCTCTCGAGTTGCTCAGGGGGTCTCAGGCCCCTCGTCGAGCTGTGTGTGGAACCCGCGGGTCTTTGCGGACGATGCACGGGGGTGGCAGTGCCCCTTCGTGTTGTGCCTTCACCCACAGGGTTGCCTTCGAAGAGGGGTCCGGGCCTCGGGTCCTTCTCAAGAGCGGACCGGGGAATCGGGGGCGTTCGGCCTGTGGCCCCACCCACGTGGCTCGTCTCGAATTTCCTCGTGAGACCGGCCTCATCCTGAGGTGCGCCGGGAAGGCCGGGAACCCCTTCCAGACCACGCAGGGGAATCGCCTCTCCTGTCGCGATCAGGAGGGGAGAAGGGGCTCAGAGGAAGCGGTGCCGGGACCCCCGGTGTTCCCCTCGGGGGAACCCGGCGTGTCGGGGGACTTTTGGGGGTCGCAGGAAGGCTGTCAGGGACCGTCTCGCCCTTCAGGGCGGAACAGGGGACTTCCCTTGAGACGCCGTCGCGGGCAAGGGCCTCATCTTGCCAAGCGGTGGGAACCACGTGGTTTTTCTCGAGTTGCGGCGGCATTCTCGAGTTACGACGGGGATCTCAGCCTTCCCCTTGGGTTGGCCCTGGGAAGCCCAATCTTCCCCTCGGGTTGCGAGGGAAAGCTGGGGGTGGCGCTCGAGTCACTGCAGGGCCTAAGAGACCTCACCTAAGCGTGTGTCCGGGACCTAATTTTCCTCTCCAGGGAAGGCAGGGATCTCGGGGTTGCATTCCAGGCTCCCCCGGGGAGTCAGGCCTCGTCTCGAGGGGAAGCCAAGGACTCCGCTCTCCTCTCGAGTCGCGACGCGGGTCTCTTGGAGCCCCCTGAGCGGCCTCAAGGGAGTCCAGCCTCCTCTTCCGTTTGGAGAGAGGACCCGGGATTGCTCTCCAGGCCATGCAGGAAAAGAAGGCCCTCAGCTCGCGAGGACGGGGGCGTCTCAGGGGTTTCCTCGAGCTGCGGCGCCCGTGGGGGTTTTCTCCCGAGGCACGACGAGGATCTCAGGGAGCCTCTCGTGCGGCGCCAGGGAAGTCAGGTCTCCATGCGCGTGGCGAGGGGGAGCGCGTCCTGGCTCTCGAGTCACGGGAGGGGACTAGGGCCTCGAGACGCGTTGAAGAAGGACTCTCGAGGTCTTTGTCGGGGGGCGGCGGGAAACCCTCGTGTCCCTCGCCTTCTGCCGGGGACCTTAGGGAACTTGCCAGGGTGCCTCTGAGAGGCGAGGGATCCTGTGGAGGTGGCGGGGCCCCTCGGGACTCCGCTGGGTCTGGCGCAACGGAAGAGGGCCTCACCTCGAGGGGAGGCAGGCACCTCAGGCTTCCTCTGCGTTTCGGACTCCGACTGCAGGGTCCCTGCAGAGTTGGGACAGGAGAGTCAGGCCTCGTCTTGTCTGAGGAAGGGAACCCCGCTGGCCTCTCGAGTTGCTCAGGGGGTCTCAGGCCCCTCGTCGAGCTGTGTGTGGAACCCGCGGGTCTTTGCGGACGATGCACGGGGGTGGCAGTGCCCCTTCGTGTTGTGCCTTCACCCACAGGGTTGCCTTCGAAGAGGGGTCCGGGCCTCGGGTCCTTCTCAAGAGCGGACCGGGGAATCGGGGGCGTTCGGCCTGTGGCCCCACCCACGTGGCTCGTCTCGAATTTCCTCGTGAGACCGGCCTCATCCTGAGGTGCGCCGGGAAGGCCGGGAACCCCTTCCAGACCACGCAGGGGAATCGCCTCTCCTGTCGCGATCAGGAGGGGAGAAGGGGCTCAGAGGAAGCGGTGCCGGGACCCCCGGTGTTCCCCTCGGGGGAACCCGGCGTGTCGGGGGACTTTTGGGGGTCGCAGGAAGGCTGTCAGGGACCGTCTCGCCCTTCAGGGCGGAACAGGGGACTTCCCTTGAGACGCCGTCGCGGGCAAGGGCCTCATCTTGCCAAGCGGTGGGAACCACGTGGTTTTTCTCGAGTTGCGGCGGCATTCTCGAGTTACGACGGGGATCTCAGCCTTCCCCTTGGGTTGGCCCTGGGAAGCCCAATCTTCCCCTCGGGTTGCGAGGGAAAGCTGGGGGTGGCGCTCGAGTCACTGCAGGGCCTAAGAGACCTCACCTAAGCGTGTGTCCGGGACCTAATTTTCCTCTCCAGGGAAGGCAGGGATCTCGGGGTTGCATTCCAGGCTCCCCCGGGGAGTCAGGCCTCGTCTCGAGGGGAAGCCAAGGACTCCGCTCTCCTCTCGAGTCGCGACGCGGGTCTCTTGGAGCCCCCTGAGCGGCCTCAAGGGAGTCCAGCCTCCTCTTCCGTTTGGAGAGAGGACCCGGGATTGCTCTCCAGGCCATGCAGGAAAAGAAGGCCCTCAGCTCGCGAGGACGGGGGCGTCTCAGGGGTTTCCTCGAGCTGCGGCGCCCGTGGGGGTTTTCTCCCGAGGCACGACGAGGATCTCAGGGAGCCTCTCGTGCGGCGCCAGGGAAGTCAGGTCTCCATGCGCGTGGCGAGGGGGAGCGCGTCCTGGCTCTCGAGTCACGGGAGGGGACTAGGGCCTCGAGACGCGTTGAAGAAGGACTCTCGAGGTCTTTGTCGGGGGGCGGCGGGAAACCCTCGTGTCCCTCGCCTTCTGCCGGGGACCTTAGGGAACTTGCCAGGGTGCCTCTGAGAGGCGAGGGATCCTGTGGAGGTGGCGGGGCCCCTCGGGACTCCGCTGGGTCTGGCGCAACGGAAGAGGGCCTCACCTCGAGGGGAGGCAGGCACCTCAGGCTTCCTCTGCGTTTCGGACTCCGACCGCAGGGTCCCTGCAGAGTTGGGACAGGAGAGTCAGGCCTCGTCTTGTCTGAGGAAGGGAACCCCGCTGGCCTCTCGAGTTGCTCAGGGGGTCTCAGGCCCCTCGTCGAGCTGTGTGTGGAACCCGCGGGTCTTTGCGGACGATGCACGGGGGTGGCAGTGCCCCTTCGTGTTGTGCCTTCACCCACAGGGTTGCCTTCGAAGAGGGGTCCGGGCCTCGGGTCCTTCTCAAGAGCGGACCGGGGAATCGGGGGCGTTCGGCCTGTGGCCCCACCCACGTGGCTCGTCTCGAATTTCCTCGTGAGACCGGCCTCATCCTGAGGTGCGCCGGGAAGGCCGGGAACCCCTTCCAGACCACGCAGGGGAATCGCCTCTCCTGTCGCGATCAGGAGGGGAGAAGGGGCTCAGAGGAAGCGGTGCCGGGACCCCCGGTGTTCCCCTCGGGGGAACCCGGCGTGTCGGGGGACTTTTGGGGGTCGCAGGAAGGCTGTCAGGGACCGTCTCGCCCTTCAGGGCGGAACAGGGGACTTCCCTTGAGACGCCGTCGCGGGCAAGGGCCTCATCTTGCCAAGCGGTGGGAACCACGTGGTTTTTCTCGAGTTGCGGCGGCATTCTCGAGTTACGACGGGGATCTCAGCCTTCCCCTTGGGTTGGCCCTGGGAAGCCCAATCTTCCCCTCGGGTTGCGAGGGAAAGCTGGGGGTGGCGCTCGAGTCACTGCAGGGCCTAAGAGACCTCACCTAAGCGTGTGTCCGGGACCTAATTTTCCTCTCCAGGGAAGGCAGGGATCTCGGGGTTGCATTCCAGGCTCCCCCGGGGAGTCAGGCCTCGTCTCGAGGGGAAGCCAAGGACTCCGCTCTCCTCTCGAGTCGCGACGCGGGTCTCTTGGAGCCCCCTGAGCGGCCTCAAGGGAGTCCAGCCTCCTCTTCCGTTTGGAGAGAGGACCCGGGATTGCTCTCCAGGCCATGCAGGAAAAGAAGGCCCTCAGCTCGCGAGGACGGGGGCGTCTCAGGGGTTTCCTCGAGCTGCGGCGCCCGTGGGGGTTTTCTCCCGAGGCACGACGAGGATCTCAGGGAGCCTCTCGTGCGGCGCCAGGGAAGTCAGGTCTCCATGCGCGTGGCGAGGGGGAGCGCGTCCTGGCTCTCGAGTCACGGGAGGGGACTAGGGCCTCGAGACGCGTTGAAGAAGGACTCTCGAGGTCTTTGTCGGGGGCGGCGGGAAACCCTCGTGTCCCTCGCCTTCTGCCGGGGACCTTAGGGAACTTGCCAGGGTGCCTCTGAGAGGCGAGGGATCCTGTGGAGGTGGCGGGGCCCCTCGGGACTCCGCTGGGTCTGGCGCAACGGAAGAGGGCCTCACCTCGAGGGGAGGCAGGCACCTCAGGCTTCCTCTGCGTTTCGGACTCCGACCGCAGGGTCCCTGCAGAGTTGGGACAGGAGAGTCAGGCCTCGTCTTGTCTGAGGAAGGGAACCCCGCTGGCCTCTCGAGTTGCTCAGGGGGTCTCAGGCCCCTCGTCGAGCTGTGTGTGGAACCCGCGGGTCTTTGCGGACGATGCACGGGGGTGGCAGTGCCCCTTCGTGTTGTGCCTTCACCCACAGGGTTGCCTTCGAAGAGGGGTCCGGGCCTCGGGTCCTTCTCAAGAGCGGACCGGGGAATCGGGGGCGTTCGGCCTGTGGCCCCACCCACGTGGCTCGTCTCGAATTTCCTCGTGAGACCGGCCTCATCCTGAGGTGCGCCGGGAAGGCCGGGAACCCCTTCCAGACCACGCAGGGGAATCGCCTCTCCTGTCGCGATCAGGAGGGGAGAAGGGGCTCAGAGGAAGCGGTGCCGGGACCCCCGGTGTTCCCCTCGGGGGAACCCGGCGTGTCGGGGGACTTTTGGGGGTCGCAGGAAGGCTGTCAGGGACCGTCTCGCCCTTCAGGGCGGAACAGGGGACTTCCCTTGAGACGCCGTCGCGGGCAAGGGCCTCATCTTGCCAAGCGGTGGGAACCACGTGGTTTTTCTCGAGTTGCGGCGGCATTCTCGAGTTACGACGGGGATCTCAGCCTTCCCCTTGGGTTGGCCCTGGGAAGCCCAATCTTCCCCTCGGGTTGCGAGGGAAAGCTGGGGGTGGCGCTCGAGTCACTGCAGGGCCTAAGAGACCTCACCTAAGCGTGTGTCCGGGACCTAATTTTCCTCTCCAGGGAAGGCAGGGATCTCGGGGTTGCATTCCAGGCTCCCCCGGGGAGTCAGGCCTCGTCTCGAGGGGAAGCCAAGGACTCCGCTCTCCTCTCGAGTCGCGACGCGGGTCTCTTGGAGCCCCCTGAGCGGCCTCAAGGGAGTCCAGCCTCCTCTTCCGTTTGGAGAGAGGACCCGGGATTGCTCTCCAGGCCATGCAGGAAAAGAAGGCCCTCAGCTCGCGAGGACGGGGGCGTCTCAGGGGTTTCCTCGAGCTGCGGCGCCCGTGGGGGTTTTCTCCCGAGGCACGACGAGGATCTCAGGGAGCCTCTCGTGCGGCGCCAGGGAAGTCAGGTCTCCATGCGCGTGGCGAGGGGGAGCGCGTCCTGGCTCTCGAGTCACGGGAGGGGACTAGGGCCTCGAGACGCGTTGAAGAAGGACTCTCGAGGTCTTTGTCGGGGGGCGGCGGGAAACCCTCGTGTCCCTCGCCTTCTGCCGGGGACCTTAGGGAACTTGCCAGGGTGCCTCTGAGAGGCGAGGGATCCTGTGGAGGTGGCGGGGCCCCTCGGGACTCCGCTGGGTCTGGCGCAACGGAAGAGGGCCTCACCTCGAGGGGAGGCAGGCACCTCAGGCTTCCTCTGCGTTTCGGACTCCGACCGCAGGGTCCCTGCAGAGTTGGGACAGGAGAGTCAGGCCTCGTCTTGTCTGAGGAAGGGAACCCCGCTGGCCTCTCGAGTTGCTCAGGGGGTCTCAGGCCCCTCGTCGAGCTGTGTGTGGAACCCGCGGGTCTTTGCGGACGATGCACGGGGGTGGCAGTGCCCCTTCGTGTTGTGCCTTCACCCACAGGGTTGCCTTCGAAGAGGGGTCCGGGCCTCGGGTCCTTCTCAAGAGCGGACCGGGGAATCGGGGGCGTTCGGCCTGTGGCCCCACCCACGTGGCTCGTCTCGAATTTCCTCGTGAGACCGGCCTCATCCTGAGGTGCGCCGGGAAGGCCGGGAACCCCTTCCAGACCACGCAGGGGAATCGCCTCTCCTGTCGCGATCAGGAGGGGAGAAGGGGCTCAGAGGAAGCGGTGCCGGGACCCTCGGTGTTCCCCTCGGGGGAACCCGGCGTGTCGGGGGACTTTTGGGGGTCGCAGGAAGGCTGTCAGGGACCGTCTCGCCCTTCAGGGCGGAACAGGGGACTTCCCTTGAGACGCCGTCGCGGGCAAGGGCCTCATCTTGCCAAGCGGTGGGAACCACGTGGTTTTTCTCGAGTTGCGGCGGCATTCTCGAGTTACGACGGGGATCTCAGCCTTCCCCTTGGGTTGGCCCTGGGAAGCCCAATCTTCCCCTCGGGTTGCGAGGGAAAGCTGGGGGTGGCGCTCGAGTCACTGCAGGGCCTAAGAGACCTCACCTAAGCGTGTGTCCGGGACCTAATTTTCCTCTCCAGGGAAGGCAGGGATCTCGGGGTTGCATTCCAGGCTCCCCCGGGGAGTCAGGCCTCGTCTCGAGGGGAAGCCAAGGACTCCGCTCTCCTCTCGAGTCGCGACGCGGGTCTCTTGGAGCCCCCTGAGCGGCCTCAAGGGAGTCCAGCCTCCTCTTCCGTTTGGAGAGAGGACCCGGGATTGCTCTCCAGGCCATGCAGGAAAAGAAGGCCCTCAGCTCGCGAGGACGGGGGCGTCTCAGGGGTTTCCTCGAGCTGCGGCGCCCGTGGGGGTTTTCTCCCGAGGCACGACGAGGATCTCAGGGAGCCTCTCGTGCGGCGCCAGGGAAGTCAGGTCTCCATGCGCGTGGCGAGGGGGAGCGCGTCCTGGCTCTCGAGTCACGGGAGGGGACTAGGGCCTCGAGACGCGTTGAAGAAGGACTCTCGAGGTCTTTGTCGGGGGGCGGCGGGAAACCCTCGTGTCCCTCGCCTTCTGCCGGGGACCTTAGGGAACTTCCCAGGGTGCCTCTGAGAGGCGAGGGATCCTGTGGAGGTGGCGGGGCCCCTCGGGACTCCGCTGGGTCTGGCGCAACGGAAGAGGGCCTCACCTCGAGGGGAGGCAGGCACCTCAGGCTTCCTCTGCGTTTCGGACTCCGACCGCAGGGTCCCTGCAGAGTTGGGACAGGAGAGTCAGGCCTCGTCTTGTCTGAGGAAGGGAACCCCGCTGGCCTCTCGAGTTGCTCGGGGGGTCTCAGGCCCCTCGTCGAGCTGTGTGTGGAACCCGCGGGTCTTTGCGGACGATGCACGGGGGTGGCAGTGCCCCTTCGTGTTGTGCCTTCACCCACAGGGTTGCCTTCGAAGAGGGGTCCGGGCCTCGGGTCCTTCTCAAGAGCGGACCGGGGAATCGGGGGCGTTCGGCCTGTGGCCCCACCCACGTGGCTCGTCTCGAATTTCCTCGTGAGACCGGCCTCATCCTGAGGTGCGCCGGGAAGGCCGGGAACCCCTTCCAGACCACGCAGGGGAATCGCCTCTCCTGTCGCGATCAGGAGGGGAGAAGGGGCTCAGAGGAAGCGGTGCCGGGACCCTCGGTGTTCCCCTCGGGGGAACCCGGCGTGTCGGGGGACTTTTGGGGGTCGCAGGAAGGCTGTCAGGGACCGTCTCGCCCTTCAGGGCGGAACAGGGGACTTCCCTTGAGACGCCGTCGCGGGCAAGGGCCTCATCTTGCCAAGCGGTGGGAACCACGTGGTTTTTCTCGAGTTGCGGCGGCATTCTCGAGTTACGACGGGGATCTCAGCCTTCCCCTTGGGTTGGCCCTGGGAAGCCCAATCTTCCCCTCGGGTTGCGAGGGAAAGCTGGGGGTGGCGCTCGAGTCACTGCAGGGCCTAAGAGACCTCACCTAAGCATGTGTCCGGGACCTAATTTTCCTCTCCAGGGAAGGCAGGGATCTCGGGGTTGCATTCCAGGCTCCCCCGGGGAGTCAGGCCTCGTCTCGAGGGGAAGCCAAGGACTCCGCTCTCCTCTCGAGTCGCGACGCGGGTCTCTTGGAGCCCCCTGAGCGGCCTCAAGGGAGTCCAGCCTCCTCTTCCGTTTGGAGAGAGGACCCGGGATTGCTCTCCAGGCCATGCAGGAAAAGAAGGCCCTCAGCTCGCGAGGACGGGGGCGTCTCAGGGGTTTCCTCGAGCTGCGGCGCCCGTGGGGGTTTTCTCCCGAGGCACGACGAGGATCTCAGGGAGCCTCTCGTGCGGCACCAGGGAAGTCAGGTCTCCATGCGCGTGGCGAGGGGGAGCGCGTCCTGGCTCTCGAGTCACGGGAGGGGACTAGGGCCTCGAGACGCGTTGAAGAAGGACTCTCGAGGTCTTTGTCGGGGGGCGGCGGGAAACCCTCGTTTCCCTCGCCTTCTGCCGGGGACCTTAGGGAACTTCCCAGGGTGCCTCTGAGAGGCGAGGGATCCTGTGGAGGTGGCGGGGCCCCTCGGGACTCCGCTGGGTCTGGCGCAACGGAAGAGGGCCTCACCTCGAGGGCAGGCAGGAACCTCAGGCTTCCTCTGCGTTTCGGACTCCGACCGCAGGGTCCCTGCAGAGTTGGGACAGGAGAGTCAGGCCTCGTCTTGTCTGAGGAAGGGAACCCCGCTGGCCTCTCGAGTTGCTCAGGGGGTCTCAGGCCCCTCGTCGAGCTGTGTGTGGAACCCGCGGGTCTTTGCGGACGATGCACGGGGGTGGCAGTGCCCCTTCGTGTTGTGCCTTCACCCACAGGGTTGCCTTCGAAGAGGGGTCCGGGCCTCGGGTCCTTCTCAAGAGTGGACCGGGGAATCGGGGGCGTTCGGCCTGTGGCCCCACCCACGTGGCTCGTCTCGAATTTCCTCGTGAGACCGGCCTCATCCTGAGGTGCGCCGGGAAGGCCGGGAACCCCTTCCAGACCACGCAGGGGAATCGCCTCTCCTGTCACGATCAGGAGGGGAGAAGGGGCTCAGAGGAAGCGGTGCCGGGACCCCCGGTGTTCCCCTCGGGGGAACCCGGCGTGTCGGGGGACTTTTGGGGGTCGCAGGAAGGCTGTCAGGGACCGTCTCGCCCTTCAGGGCGGAACAGGGGACTTCCCTTGAGACGCCGTCGCGGGCAAGGGCCTCATCTTGCCAAGCGGTGGGAACCACGTGGTTTTTCTCGAGTTGCGGCGGCATTCTCGAGTTACGACGGGGATCTCAGCCTTCCCCTTGGGTTGGCCCTGGGAAGCCCAATCTTCCCCTCGGGTTGCGAGGGAAAGCTGGGGGTGGCGCTCGAGTCACTGCAGGGCCTAAGAGACCTCACCTAAGCGTGTGTCCGGGACCTAATTTTCCTCTCCAGGGAAGGCAGGGATCTCGGGGTTGCATTCCAGGCTCCCCCGGGGAGTCAGGCCTCGTCTCGAGGGGAAGCCAAGGACTCCGCTCTCCTCTCGAGTCGCGACGCGGGTCTCTTGGAGCCCCCTGAGCGGCCTCAAGGGAGTCCAGCCTCCTCTTCCGTTTGGAGAGAGGACCCGGGATTGCTCTCCAGGCCATGCAGGAAAAGAAGGCCCTCAGCTCGCGAGGACGGGGGCGTCTCAGGGGTTTCCTCGAGCTGCGGCGCCCGTGGGGGTTTTCTCCCGAGGCACGACGAGGATCTCAGGGAGCCTCTCGTGCGGCGCCAGGGAAGTCAGGTCTCCATGCGCGTGGCGAGGGGGAGCGCGTCCTGGCTCTCGAGTCACGGGAGGGGACTAGGGCCTCGAGACGCGTTGAAGAAGGACTCTCGAGGTCTTTGTCGGGGGGCGGCGGGAAACCCTCGTGTCCCTCGCCTTCTGCCGGGGACCTTAGGGAACTTGCCAGGGTGCCTCTGAGAGGCGAGGGATCCTGTGGAGGTGGCGGGGCCCCTCGGGACTCCGCTGGGTCTGGCGCAACGGAAGAGGGCCTCACCTCGAGGGGAGGCAGGCACCTCAGGCTTCCTCTGCGTTTCGGACTCCGACCGCAGGGTCCCTGCAGAGTTGGGACAGGAGAGTCAGGCCTCGTCTTGTCTGAGGAAGGGAACCCCGCTGGCCTCTCGAGTTGCTCAGGGGGTCTCAGGCCCCTCGTCGAGCTGTGTGTGGAACCCGCGGGTCTTTGCGGACGATGCACGGGGGTGGCAGTGCTCCTTCGTGTTGTGCCTTCACCCACAGGGTTGCCTTCGAAGAGGGGTCCGGGCCTCGGGTCCTTCTCAAGAGCGGACCGGGGAATCGGGGGCGTTCGGCCTGTGGCCCCACCCACGTGGCTCGTCTCGAATTTCCTCGTGAGACCGGCCTCATCCTGAGGTGCGCCGGGAAGGCCGGGAACCCCTTCCAGACCACGCAGGGGAATCGCCTCTCCTGTCGCGATCAGGAGGGGAGAAGGGGCTCAGAGGAAGCGGTGCCGGGACCCTCGGTGTTCCCCTCGGGGGAACCCGGCGTGTCGGGGGACTTTTGGGGGTCGCAGGAAGGCTGTCAGGGACCGTCTCGCCCTTCAGGGCGGAACAGGGGACTTCCCTTGAGACGCCGTCGCGGGCAAGGGCCTCATCTTGCCAAGCGGTGGGAACCACGTGGTTTTTCTCGAGTTGCGGCGGCATTCTCGAGTTACGACGGGGATCTCAGCCTTCCCCTTGGGTTGGCCCTGGGAAGCCCAATCTTCCCCTCGGGTTGCGAGGGAAAGCTGGGGGTGGCGCTCGAGTCACTGCAGGGCCTAAGAGACCTCACCTAAGCGTGTGTCCGGGACCTAATTTTCCTCTCCAGGGAAGGCAGGGATCTCGGGGTTGCATTCCAGGCTCCCCCGGGGAGTCAGGCCTCGTCTCGAGGGGAAGCCAAGGACTCCGCTCTCCTCTCGAGTCGCGACGCGGGTCTCTTGGAGCCCCCTGAGCGGCCTCAAGGGAGTCCAGCCTCCTCTTCCGTTTGGAGAGAGGACCCGGGATTGCTCTCCAGGCCATGCAGGAAAAGAAGGCCCTCAGCTCGCGAGGACGGGGGCGTCTCAGGGGTTTCCTCGAGCTGCGGCGCCCGTGGGGGTTTTCTCCCGAGGCACGACGAGGATCTCAGGGAGCCTCTCGTGCGGCGCCAGGGAAGTCAGGTCTCCATGCGCGTGGCGAGGGGGAGCGCGTCCTGGCTCTCGAGTCACGGGAGGGGACTAGGGCCTCGAGACGCGTTGAAGAAGGACTCTCGAGGTCTTTGTCGGGGGGCGGCGGGAAACCCTCGTGTCCCTCGCCTTCTGCCGGGGACCTTAGGGAACTTGACAGGGTGCCTCTGAGAGGCGAGGGATCCTGTGGAGGTGGCGGGGCCCCTCGGGACTCCGCTGGGTCTGGCGCAACGGAAGAGGGCCTCACCTCGAGGGGAGGCAGGCACCTCAGGCTTCCTCTGCGTTTCGGACTCCGACCGCAGGGTCCCTGCAGAGTTGGGACAGGAGAGTCAGGCCTCGTCTTGTCTGAGGAAGGGAACCCCGCTGGCCTCTCGAGTTGCTCAGGGGGTCTCAGGCCCCTCGTCGAGCTGTGTGTGGAACCCGCGGGTCTTTGCGGACGATGCACGGGGGTGGCAGTGCCCCTTCGTGTTGTGCCTTCACCCACAGGGTTGCCTTCGAAGAGGGGTCCGGGCCTCGGGTCCTTCTCAAGAGCGGACCGGGGAATCGGGGGCGTTCGGCCTGTGGCCCCACCCACGTGGCTCGTCTCGAATTTCCTCGTGAGACCGGCCTCATCCTGAGGTGCGCCGGGAAGGCCGGGAACCCCTTCCAGACCACGCAGGGGAATCGCCTCTCCTGTCGCGATCAGGAGGGGAGAAGGGGCTCAGAGGAAGCGGTGCCGGGACCCTCGGTGTTCCCCTCGGGGGAACCCGGCGTGTCGGGGGACTTTTGGGGGTCGCAGGAAGGCTGTCAGGGACCGTCTCGCCCTTCAGGGCGGAACAGGGGACTTCCCTTGAGACGCCGTCGCGGGCAAGGGCCTCATCTTGCCAAGCGGTGGGAACCCCGTGGTTTTTCTCGAGTTGCGGCGGCATTCTCGAGTTACGACGGGGATCTCAGCCTTCCCCTTGGGTTGGCCCTGGGAAGCCCAATCTTCCCCTCGGGTTGCGAGGGAAAGCTGGGGGTGGCGCTCGAGTCACTGCAGGGCCTAAGAGACCTCACCTAAGCGTGTGTCCGGGACCTAATTTTCCTCTCCAGGGAAGGCAGGGATCTCGGGGTTGCATTCCAGGCTCCCCCGGGGAGTCAGGCCTCGTCTCGAGGGGAAGCCAAGGACTCCGCTCTCCTCTCGAGTCGCGACGCGGGTCTCTTGGAGCCCCCTGAGCGGCCTCAAGGGAGTCCAGCCTCCTCTTCCGTTTGGAGAGAGGACCCGGGATTGCTCTCCAGGCCATGCAGGAAAAGAAGGCCCTCAGCTCGCGAGGACGGGGGCGTCTCAGGGGTTTCCTCGAGCTGCGGCGCCCGTGGGGGTTTTCTCCCGAGGCACGACGAGGATCTCAGGGAGCCTCTCGTGCGGCGCCAGGGAAGTCAGGTCTCCATGCGCGTGGCGAGGGGGAGCGCGTCCTGGCTCTCGAGTCACGGGAGGGGACTAGGGCCTCGAGACGCGTTGAAGAAGGACTCTCGAGGTCTTTGTCGGGGGGCGGCGGGAAACCCTCGTTTCCCTCGCCTTCTGCCGGGGACCTTAGGGAACTTCCCAGGGTGCCTCTGAGAGGCGAGGGATCCTGTGGAGGTGGCGGGGCCCCTCGGGACTCCGCTGGGTCTGGCGCAACGGAAGAGGGCCTCACCTCGAGGGGAGGCAGGCACCTCAGGCTTCCTCTGCGTTTCGGACTCCGACCGCAGGGTCCGTGCAGAGTTGGGACAGGAGAGTCAGGCCTCGTCTTGTCTGAGGAAGGGAACCCCGCTGGCCTCTCGAGTTGCTCAGGGGGTCTCAGGCCCCTCGTCGAGCTGTGTGTGGAACCCGCGGGTCTTTGCGGATGATGCACGGGGGTGGCAGTGCCCCTTCGTGTTGTGCCTTCACCCACAGGGTTGCCTTCGAAGAGGGGTCCGGGCCTCGGGTCCTTCTCAAGAGCGGACCGGGGAATCGGGGGCGTTCGGCCTGTGGCCCCACCCACGTGGCTCGTCTCGAATTTCCTCGTGAGACCGGCCTCATCCTGAGGTGCGCCGGGAAGGCTGGGAACCCCTTCCAGACCACGCAGGGGAATCGCCTCTCCTGTCGTGATCAGGGGGGGAGAAGGGGCTCAGAGGAAGCGGTGCCGGGACCCTCGGTGTTCCCCTCGGGGGAACCCGGCGTGTCGGGGGACTTTTGGGGGTCACAGGAAGGCTGTCAGGGACCGTCTCGCCCTTCAGGGCGGAACAGGGGACTTCCCTTGAGACTCCGTCGCGGGCAAGGGCCTCATCTTGCCAAGCGGTGGGAACCACGTGGTTTTTCTCGAGTTGCGGCGGCATTCTCGAGTTACGACGGGGATCTCAGCCTTCCCCTTGGGTTGGCCCTGGGAAGCCCAATCTTCCCCTCGGGTTGCGAGGGAAAGCTGGGGGTGGCGCTCGAGTCACTGCAGGGCCTAAGAGACCTCACCTAAGCGTGTGTCCGGGACCTAATTTTCCTCTCCAGGGAAGGCAGGGATCTCGGGGTTGCATTCCAGGCTCCCCCGGGGAGTCAGGCCTCGTCTCGAGGGGAAGCCAAGGACTCCGCTCTCCTCTCGAGTCGCGACGCGGGTCTCTTGGAGCCCCCTGAGCGGCCTCAAGGGAGTCCAGCCTCCTCTTCCGTTTGGAGAGAGGACCCGGGATTGCTCTCCAGGCCATGCAGGAAAAGAAGGTCCTCAGCTCGCGAGGACTGGGGCGTCTCAGGGGTTTCCTCGAGCTGCGGCGCTCGTGGGGGTTTTCTCCCGAGGCACGACGAGGATCTCAGGGAGCCTCTCGTGCGGCGCCAGGGAAGTCAGGTCTCCATGCGCGTGGCGAGGGGGAGCGCGTCCTGGCTCTCGAGTCACGGGAGGGGACTAGGGCCTCGAGACGCGTTGAAGAAGGACTCTCGAGGTCTTTGTCGGGGGGCGGCGGGAAACCCTCGTTTCCCTCGCCTTCTGCCGGGGACCTTAGGGAACTTGCCAGGGTGCCTCTGAGAGGCGAGGGATCCTGTGGAGGTGGCGGGGCCCCTCGGGACTCCGCTGGGTCTGGCGCAACGGAAGAGGGCCTCACCTCGAGGGGAGGCAGGCACCTCAGGCTTCCTCTGCGTTTCGGACTCCGACCGCAGGGTCCCTGCAGAGTTGGGACAGGAGAGTCAGGCCTCGTCTTGTCTGAGGAAGGGAACCCCGCTGGCCTCTCGAGTTGTTCAGGGGGTCTCAGGCCCCTCGTCGAGCTGTGTGTGGAACCCGCGGGTCTTTGCGGACGATGCACGGGGGTGGCAGTGCCCCTTCGTGTTGTGCCTTCACCCACAGGGTTGCCTTCGAAGAGGGGTCCGGGCCTCGGGTCCTTCTCAAGAGCGGACCGGGGAATCGGGGGCGTTCGGCCTGTGGCCCCACCCACGTGGCTCGTCTCGAATTTCCTCGTGAGACCGGCCTCATCCTGAGGTGCGCCGGGAAGGCCGGGAACCCCTTCCAGACCACGCAGGGGAATCGCCTCTCCTGTCGCGATCAGGAGGGGAGAAGGGGCTCAGAGGAAGCGGTGCCGGGACCCTCGGTGTTCCCCTCGGGGGAACCCGGCGTGTCGGGGGACTTTTGGGGATCGCAGGAAGGCTGTCAGGGACCGTCTCGCCCTTCAGGGCGGAACAGGGGACTTCGCTTGAGACGCCGTCGCGGGCAAGGGCCTCATCTTGCCAAGCGGTGGGAACCACGTGGTTTTTCTCGAGTTGCGGCGGCATTCTCGAGTTACGACGGGGATCTCAGCCTTCCCCTTGGGTTGGCCCTGGGAAGCCCAATCTTCCCCTCGGGTTGCGAGGGAATGCTGGAGGTGGCGCTCGAGTCACTGCAGGGCCTAAGAGACCTCACCTAAGCGTGTGTCCGGGACCTAATTTTCCTCTCCAGGGAAGGCAGGGATCTCGGGGTTGCATTCCAGGCTCCCCCGGGGAGTCAGGCCTCGTCTCGAGGGGAAGCCAAGGACTCCGCTCTCCTCTCGAGTCGCGACGCGGGTCTCTTGGAGCCCCCTGAGCGGCCTCAAGGGAGTCCAGCCTCCTCTTCCGTTTGGAGAGAGGACCCGGGATTGCTCTCCAGGCCATGCAGGAAAAGAAGGCCCTCAGCTCGCGAGGACGGGGGCGTCTCCGGGGTTTCCTCGAGCTGCGGCGCCCGTGGGGGTTTTCTCCCGAGGCACGACGAGGATCTCAGGGAGCCTCTCGTGCGGCGCCAGGGAAGTCAGGTCTCCATGCGCGTGGCGAGGGGGAGCGCGTCCTGGCTCTCGAGTCACGGGAGGGGACTAGGGCCTCGAGACGCGTTGAAGAAGGACTCTCGAGGTCTTTGTCGGGGGGCGGCGGGAAACCCTCGTTTCCCTCGCCTTCTGCCGGGGACCTTAGGGAACTTGCCAGGGTGCCTCTGAGAGGCGAGGGATCCTGTGGAGGTGGCGGGGCCCCTCGGGACTCCGCTGGGTCTGGCGCAACGGAAGAGGGCCTCACCTCGAGGGGAGGCAGGCACCTCAGGCTTCCTCTGCGTTTCGGACTCCGACCGCAGGGTCCCTGCAGAGTTGGGACAGGAGAGTCAGGCCTCGTCTTGTCTGAGGAAGGGAACCCCGCTGGCCTCTCGAGTTGCTCAGGGGGTCTCAGGCCCCTCGTCGAGCTGTGTGTGGAACCCGCGGGTCTTTGCGGACGATGCACGGGGGTGGCAGTGCCCCTTCGTGTTGTGCCTTCACCCACAGGGTTGCCTTCGAAGAGGGGTCCGGGCCTCGGGTCCTTCTCAAGAGCGGACCGGGGAATCGGGGGCGTTCGGCCTGTGGCCCCACCCACGTGGCTCGTCTCGAATTTCCTCGTGAGACCGGCCTCATCCTGAGGTGCGCCGGGAAGGCCGGGAACCCCTTCCAGACCACGCAGGGGAATCGCCTCTCCTGTCGCGATCAGGAGGGGAGAAGGGGCTCAGAGGAAGCGGTGCCGGGACCCTCGGTGTTCCCCTCGGGGGAACCCGGCGTGTCGGGGGACTTTTGGGGGTCGCAGGAAGGCTGTCAGGGACCGTCTCGCCCTTCAGGGCGGAACAGGGGACTTCCCTTGAGACGCCGTCGCGGGCAAGGGCCTCATCTTGCCAAGCGGTGGGAACCACGTGGTTTTTCTCGAGTTGCGGCGGCATTCTCGAGTTACGACGGGGATCTCAGCCTTCCCCTTGGGTTGGCCCTGGGAAGCCCAATCTTCCCCTCGGGTTGCGAGGGAAAGCTGGGGGTGGCGCTCGAGTCACTGCAGGGCCTAAGAGACCTCACCTAAGCGTGTGTCCGGGACCTAATTTTCCTCTCCAGGGAAGGCAGGGATCTCGGGGTTGCATTCCAGGCTCCCCCGGGGAGTCAGGCCTCGTCTCGAGGGGAAGCCAAGGACTCCGCTCTCCTCTCGAGTCGCGACGCGGCTCTCTTGGAGCCCCCTGAGCGGCCTCAAGGGAGTCCAGCCTCCTCTTCCGTTTGGAGAGAGGACCCGGGATTGCTCTCCAGGCCATGCAGGAAAAGAAGGCCCTCAGCTCGCGAGGACGGGGGCGTCTCCGGGGTTTCCTCGAGCTGCGGCGCCCGTGGGGGTTTTCTCCCGAGGCACGACGAGGATCTCAGGGAGCCTCTCGTGCGGCGCCAGGGAAGTCAGGTCTCCATGCGCGTGGCGAGGGGGAGCGCGTCCTGGCTCTCGAGTCACGGGAGGGGACTAGGGCCTCGAGACGCGTTGAAGAAGGACTCTCGAGGTCTTTGTCGGGGGGCAGCGGGAAACCCTCGTTTCCCTCGCCTTCTGCCGGGGACCTTAGGGAACTTCCCAGGGTGCCTCTGAGAGGCGAGGGATCCTGTGGAGGTGGCGGGGCCCCTCGGGACTCCGCTGGGTCTGGCGCAACGGAAGAGGGCCTCACCTCGAGGGGAGGCAGGCACCTCAGGCTTCCTCTGCGTTTCGGACTCCGACCGCAGGGTCCCTGCAGAGTTGGGACAGGAGAGTCAGGCCTCGTCTTGTCTGAGGAAGGGAACCCCGCTGGCCTCTCGAGTTGCTCAGGGGGTCTCAGGCCCCTCGTCGAGCTGTGTGTGGAACCCGCGGGTCTTTGCGGACGATGCACGGGGGTGGCAGTGCCCCTTCGTGTTGTGCCTTCACCCACAGGGTTGCCTTCGAAGAGGGGTCCGGGCCTCGGGTCCTTCTCAAGAGCGGACCGGGGAATCGGGGGCGTTCGGCCTGTGGCCCCACCCACGTGGCTCGTCTCGAATTTCCTCGTGAGACCGGCCTCATCCTGAGGTGCGCCGGGAAGGCCGGGAACCCCTTCCAGACCACGCAGGGGAATCGCCTCTCCTGTCGCGATCAGGAGGGGAGAAGGGGCTCAGAGGAAGCGGTGCCGGGACCCTCGGTGTTCCCCTCGGGGGAACCCGGCGTGTCGGGGGACTTTTGGGGGTCGCAGGAAGGCTGTCAGGGACCGTCTCGCCCTTCACGGCGGAACAGGGGACTTCCCTGAGACGCCGTCGCGGGCAAGGGCCTCATCTTGCCAAGCGGTGGGAACCACGTGGTTTTTCTCGAGTTGCGGCGGCATTCTCGAGTTACGACGGGGATCTCAGCCTTCCCCTTGGGTTGGCCCTGGGAAGCCCAATCTTCCCCTCGGGTTGCGAGGGAAAGCTGGGGGTGGCGCTCGAGTCACTGCTGGGCCTAAGAGACCACACCTAAGCGTGTGTCCGGGACCTAATTTTCCTCTCCAGGGAAGGCAGGGATCTCGGGGTTGCATTCCAGGCTCCCCCGGGGAGTCAGGCCTCGTCTCGAGGGGAAGCCAAGGACTCCGCTCTCCTCTCGAGTCGCGACGCGGGTCTCTTGGAGCCCCCTGAGCGGCCTCAAGGGAGTCCAGCCTCCTCTTCCGTTTGGAGAGAGGACCCGGGATTGCTCTCCAGGCCATGCAGGAAAAGAAGGCCCTCAGCTCGCGAGGACGGGGGCGTCTCAGGGGTTTCCTCGAGCTGCGGCGCCAGTGGGGGTTTTCTCCCGAGGCACGACGAGGATCTCAGGGAGCCTCTCGTGCGGCGCCAGGGAAGTCAGGTCTCCATGCGCGTGGCGAGGGGGAGCGCGTCCTGGCTCTCGAGTCACGGGAGGGGACTAGGGCCTCGAGACGCGTTGAAGAAGGACTCTCGAGGTCTTTGTCGGGGGGCGGCGGGAAACCCTCGTTTCCCTCGCCTTCTGCCGGGGACCTTAGGGAACTTGCCAGGGTGCCTCTGAGAGGCGAGGGATCCTGTGGAGGTGGCGGGGCCCCTCGGGACTCCGCTGGGTCTGGCGCAACGGAAGAGGGCCTCACCTCGAGGGGAGGCAGGCACCTCAGGCTTCCTCTGCGTTTCGGACTCCGACCGCAGGGTCCCTGCAGAGTTGGGACAGGAGAGTCAGGCCTCGTCTTGTCTGAGGAAGGGAACCCCGCTGGCCTCTCGAGTTGCTCAGGGGGTCTCAGGCCCCTCGTCGAGCTGTGTGTGGAACCCGCGGGTCTTTGCGGACGATGCACGGGGGTGGCAGTGCCCCTTCGTGTTGTGCCTTCACCCACAGGGTTGCCTTCGAAGAGGGGTCCGGGCCTCGGGTCCTTCTCAAGAGCGGACCGGGGAATCGGGGGCGTTCGGCCTGTGGCCCCACCCACGTGGCTCGTCTCGAATTTCCTCGTGAGACCGGCCTCATCCTGAGGTGCGCCGGGAAGGCCGGGAACCCCTTCCAGACCACGCAGGGGAATCGCCTCTCCTGTCGCGATCAGGAGGGGAGAAGGGGCTCAGAGGAAGCGGTGCCGGGACCCTCGGTGTTCCCCTCGGGGGAACCCGGCGTGTCGGGGGACTTTTGGGGGTCGCAGGAAGGCTGTCAGGGACCGTCTCGCCCTTCAGGGCGGAACAGGGGACTTCCCTTGAGACGCCGTCGCGGGCAAGGGCCTCATCTTGCCAAGCGGTGGGAACCACGTGGTTTTTCTCGAGTTGCGGCGGCATTCTCGAGTTACGACGGGGATCTCAGCCTTCCCCTTGGGTTGGCCCTGGGAAGCCCAATCTTCCCCTCGGGTTGCGAGGGAAAGCTGGGGGTGGCGCTCGAGTCACTGCAGGGCCTAAGAGACCTCACCTAAGCGTGTGTCCGGGACCTAATTTTCCTCTCCAGGGAAGGCAGGGATCTCGGGGTTGCATTCCAGGCTCCCCCGGGGAGTCAGGCCTCGTCTCGAGGGGAAGCCAAGGACTCCGCTCTCCTCTCGAGTCGCGACGCGGGTCTCTTGGAGCCCCCTGAGCGGCCTCAAGGGAGTCCAGCCTCCTCTTCCGTTTGGAGAGAGGACCCGGGATTGCTCTCCAGGCCATGCAGGAAAAGAAGGCCCTCAGCTCGCGAGGACGGGGGCGTCTCAGGGGTTTCCTCGAGCTGCGGCGCCCGTGGGGGTTTTCTCCCGAGGCACGACGAGGATCTCAGGGAGCCTCTCGTGCGGCGCCAGGGAAGTCAGGTCTCCATGCGCGTGGCGAGGGGGAGCGCGTCCTGGCTCTCGAGTCACGGGAGGGGACTAGGGCCTCGAGACGCGTTGAAGAAGGACTCTCGAGGTCTTTGTCGGGGGGCGGCGGGAAACCCTCGTGTCCCTCGCCTTCTGCCGGGGACCTTAGGGAACTTCCCAGGGTGCCTCTGAGAGGCGAGGGATCCTGTGGAGGTGGCGGGGCCCCTCGGGACTCCGCTGGGTCTGGCGCAACGGAAGAGGGCCTCACCTCGAGGGGAGGCAGGCACCTCAGGCTTCCTCTGCGTTTCGGACTCCGACCGCAGGGTCCCTGCAGAGTTGGGACAGGAGAGTCAGGCCTCGTCTTGTCTGAGGAAGGGAACCCCGCTGGCCTCTCGAGTTGCTCAGGGGGTCTCAGGCCCCTCGTCGAGCTGTGTGTGGAACCCGCGGGTCTTTGCAGACGATGCACGGGGGTGGCAGTGCCCCTTCGTGTTGTGCCTTCACCCACAGGGTTGCCTTCGAAGAGGGGTCCGGGCCTCGGGTCCTTCTCAAGAGCGGACCGGGGAATCGGGGGCGTTCGGCCTGTGGCCCCACCCACGTGGCTCGTCTCGAATTTCCTCGTGAGACCGGCCTCATCCTGAGGTGCGCCGGGAAGGCCGGGAACCCCTTCCAGACCACGCAGGGGAATCGCCTCTCCTGTCGCGATCAGGAGGGGAGAAGGGGCTCAGAGGAAGCGGTGCCGGGACCCTCGGTGTTCCCCTCGGGGGAACCCGGCGTGTCGGGGGACTTTTGGGGGTCGCAGGAAGGCTGTCAGGGACCGTCTCGCCCTTCAGGGCGGAACAGGGGACTTCCCTTGAGACGCCGTCGCGGGCAAGGGCCTCATCTTGCCAAGCGGTGGGAACCACGTGGTTTTTCTCGAGTTGCGGCGGCATTCTCGAGTTACGACGGGGATCTCAGCCTTCCCCTTGGGTTGGCCCTGGGAAGCCCAATCTTCCCCTCGGGTTGCGAGGGAAAGCTGGGGGTGGCGCTCGAGTCACTGCAGGGCCTAAGAGACCTCACCTAAGCGTGTGTCCGGGACCTAATTTTCCTCTCCAGGGAAGGCAGGGATCTCGGGGTTGCATTCCAGGCTCCCCCGGGGAGTCAGGCCTCGTCTCGAGGGGAAGCCAAGGACTCCGCTCTCCTCTCGAGTCGCGACGCGGGTCTCTTGGAGCCCCCTGAGCGGCCTCAAGGGAGTCCAGCCTCCTCTTCCGTTTGGAGAGAGGACCCGGGATTGCTCTCCAGGCCATGCAGGAAAAGAAGGCCCTCAGCTCGCGAGGACGGGGGCGTCTCAGGGGTTTCCTCGAGCTGCGGCGCCCGTGGGGGTTTTCTCCCGAGGCACGACGAGGATCTCAGGGAGCCTCTCGTGCGGCGCCAGGGAAGTCAGGTCTCCATGCGCGTGGCGAGGGGGAGCGCGTCCTGGCTCTCGAGTCACGGGAGGGGACTAGGGCCTCGAGACGCGTTGAAGAAGGACTCTCGAGGTCTTTGTCGGGGGGCGGCGGGAAACCCTCGTGTCCCTCGCCTTCTGCCGGGGACCTTAGGGAACTTCCCAGGGTGCCTCTGAGAGGCGAGGGATCCTGTGGAGGTGGCGGGGCCCCTCGGGACTCCGCTGGGTCTGGCGCAACGGAAGAGGGCCTCACCTCGAGGGGAGGCAGGCACCTCAGGCTTCCTCTGCGTTTCGGACTCCGACCGCAGGGTCCCTGCAGAGTTGGGACAGGAGAGTCAGGCCTCGTCTTGTCTGAGGAAGGGAACCCCGCTGGCCTCTCGAGTTGTTCAGGGGGTCTCAGGCCCCTCGTCGAGCTGTGTGTGGAACCCGCGGGTCTTTGCGGACGATGCACGGGGGTGGCAGTGCCCCTTCGTGTTGTGCCTTCACCCACAGGGTTGCCTTCGAAGAGGGGTCCGGGCCTCGGGTCCTTCTCAAGAGCGGACCGGGGAATCGGGGGCGTTCGGCCTGTGGCCCCACCCACGTGGCTCGTCTCGAATTTCCTCGTGAGACCGGCCTCATCCTGAGGTGCGCCGGGAAGGCCGGGAACCCCTTCCAGACCACGCAGGGGAATCGCCTCTCCTGTCGCGATCAGGAGGGGAGAAGGGGCTCAGAGGAAGCGGTGCCGGGACCCTCGGTGTTCCCCTCGGGGGAACCCGGCGTGTCGGGGGACTTTTGGGGGTCGCAGGAAGGCTGTCAGGGACCGTCTCGCCCTTCAGGGCGGAACAGGGGACTTCGCTTGAGACGCCGTCGCGGGCAAGGGCCTCATCTTGCCAAGCGGTGGGAACCACGTGGTTTTTCTCGAGTTGCGGCGGCATTCTCGAGTTACGACGGGGATCTCAGCCTTCCCCTTGGGTTGGCCCTGGGAAGCCCAATCTTCCCCTCGGGTTGCGAGGGAAAGCTGGGGGTGGCGCTCGAGTCACTGCAGGGCCTAAGAGACCTCACCTAAGCGTGTGTCCGGGACCTAATTTTCCTCTCCAGGGAAGGCAGGGATCTCGGGGTTGCATTCCAGGCTCCCCCGGGGAGTCAGGCCTCGTCTCGAGGGGAAGCCAAGGACTCCGCTCTCCTCTCGAGTCGCGACGCGGGTCTCTTGGAGCCCCCTGAGCGGCCTCAAGGGAGTCCAGCCTCCTCTTCCGTTTGGAGAGAGGACCCGGGATTGCTCTCCAGGCCATGCAGGAAAAGAAGGCCCTCAGCTCGCGAGGACGGGGGCGTCTCCGGGGTTTCCTCGAGCTGCGGTGCCCGTGGGGGTTTTCTCCCGAGGCACGACGAGGATCTCAGGGAGCCTCTCGTGCGGCGCCAGGGAAGTCAGGTCTCCATGAGCGTGGCGAGGGGGAGCGCGTCCTGGCTCTCGAGTCACGGGAGGGGACTAGGGCCTCGAGACGCGTTGAAGAAGGACTCTCGAGGTCTTTGTCGGGGGGCGGCGGGAAACCCTCGTTTCCCTCGCCTTCTGCCGGGGACCTTAGGGAACTTCCCAGGGTGCCTCTGAGAGGCGAGGGATCCTGTGGAGGTGGCGGGGCCCCTCGGGACTCCGCTGGGTCTGGCGCAACGGAAGAGGGCCTCACCTCGAGGGGAGGCAGGCACCTCAGGCTTCCTCTGCGTTTCGGACTCCGACCGCAGGGTCCCTGCAGAGTTGGGACAGGAGAGTCAGGCCTCGTCTTGTCTGAGGAAGGGAACCCCGCTGGCCTCTCGAGTTGCTCAGGGGGTCTCAGGCCCCTCGTCGAGCTGTGTGTGGAACCCGCGGGTCTTTGCGGACGATGCACGGGGGTGGCAGTGCCCCTTCGTGTTGTGCCTTCACCCACAGGGTTGCCTTCGAAGAGGGGTCCGGGCCTCGGGTCCTTCTCAAGAGCGGACCGGGGAATCGGGGGCGTTCGGCCTGTGGCCCCACCCACGTGGCTCGTCTCGAATTTCCTCGTGAGACCGGCCTCATCCTGAGGTGCGCCGGGAAGGCCGGGAACCCCTTCCAGACCACGCAGGGGAATCGCCTCTCCTGTCGCGATCAGGAGGGGAGAAGGGGCTCAGAGGAAGCGGTGCCGGGACCCTCGGTGTTCCCCTCGGGGGAACCCGGCGTGTCGGGGGACTTTTGGGGGTCGCAGGAAGGCTGTCAGGGACCGTCTCGCCCTTCAGGGCGGAACAGGGGACTTCCCTGAGACGCCGTCGCGGGCAAGGGCCTCATCTTGCCAAGCGGTGGGAACCACGTGGTTTTTCTCGAGTTGCGGCGGCATTCTCGAGTTACGACGGGGATCTCAGCCTTCCCCTTGGGTTGGCCCTGGGAAGCCCAATCTTCCCCTCGGGTTGCGAGGGAAAGCTGGGGGTGGCGCTCGAGTCACTGCAGGGCCTAAGAGACCACACCTAAGCGTGTGTCCAGGACCTAATTTTCCTCTCCAGGGAAGGCAGGGATCTCGGGGTTGCATTCCAGGCTCCCCCGGGGAGTCAGGCCTCGTCTCGAGGGGAAGCCAAGGACTCCGCTCTCCTCTCGAGTCGCGACGCGGGTCTCTTGGAGCCACCTGAGCGGCCTCAAGGGAGTCCAGCCTCCTCTTCCGTTTGGAGAGAGGACCCGGGATTGCTCTCCAGGCCATGCAGGAAAAGAAGGCCCTCAGCTCGCGAGGACGGGGGCGTCTCAGGGGTTTCCTCGAGCTGCGGCGCCCGTGGGGGTTTTCTCCCGAGGCACGACGAGGATCTCAGGGAGCCTCTCGTGCGGCGCCAGGGAAGTCAGGTCTCCATGCGCGTGGCGAGGGGGAGCGCGTCCTGGCTCTCGAGTCACGGGAGGGGACTAGGGCCTCGAGACGCGTTGAAGAAGGACTCTCGAGGTCTTTGTCGGGGGGCGGCGGGAAACCCTCGTTTCCCTCGCCTTCTGCCGGGGACCTTAGGGAACTTCCCAGGGTGCCTCTGAGAGGCGAGGGATCCTGTGGAGGTGGCGGGGCCCCTCGGGACTCCGCTGGGTCTGGCGCAACGGAAGAGGGCCTCACCTCGAGGGGAGGCAGGCACCTCAGGCTTCCTCTGCGTTTCGGACTCCGACCGCAGGGTCCCTGCAGAGTTGGGACAGGAGAGTCAGGCCTCGTCTTGTCTGAGGAAGGGAACCCCGCTGGCCTCTCGAGTTGCTCAGGGGGTCTCAGGCCCCTCGTCGAGCTGTGTGTGGAACCCGCGGGTCTTTGCGGACGATGCACGGGGGTGGCAGTGCCCCTTCGTGTTGTGCCTTCACCCACAGGGTTGCCTTCGAAGAGGGGTCCGGGCCTCGGGTCCTTCTCAAGAGCGGACCGGGGAATCGGGGGCGTTCGGCCTGTGGCCCCACCCACGTGGCTCGTCTCGAATTTCCTCGTGAGACCGGCCTCATCCTGAGGTGCGCCGGGAAGGCCGGGAACCCCTTCCAGACCACGCAGGGGAATCGCCTCTCCTGTCGCGATCAGGAGGGGAGAAGGGGCTCAGAGGAAGCGGTGCCGGGACCCTCGGTGTTCCCCTCGGGGGAACCCGGCGTGTCGGGGGACTTTTGGGGGTCGCAGGAAGGCTGTCAGGGACCGTCTCGCCCTTCAGGGCGGAACAGGGGACTTCCCTTGAGACGCCGTCGCGGGCAAGGGCCTCATCTTGCCAAGCGGTGGGAACCACGTGGTTTTTCTCGAGTTGCGGCGGCATTCTCGAGTTACGACGGGGATCTCAGCCTTCCCCTTGGGTTGGCCCTGGGAAGCCCAATCTTCCCCTCGGGTTGCGAGGGAAAGCTGGGGGTGGCGCTCGAGTCACTGCAGGGCCTAAGAGACCTCACCTAAGCGTGTGTCCGGGACCTAATTTTCCTCTCCAGGGAAGGCAGGGATCTCGGGGTTGCATTCCAGGCTCCCCCGGGGAGTCAGGCCTCGTCTCGAGGGGAAGCCAAGGACTCCGCTCTCCTCTCGAGTCGCGACGCGGGTCTCTTGGAGCCCCCTGAGCGGCCTCAAGGGAGTCCAGCCTCCTCTTCCGTTTGGAGAGAGGACCCGGGATTGCTCTCCAGGCCATGCAGGAAAAGAAGGCCCTCAGCTCGCGAGGACGGGGGCGTCTCAGGGGTTTCCTCGAGCTGCGGCGCCCGTGGGGGTTTTCTCCCGAGGCACGACGAGGATCTCAGGGAGCCTCTCGTGCGGCGCCAGGGAAGTCAGGTCTCCATGCGCGTGGCGAGGGGGAGCGCGTCCTGGCTCTCGAGTCACGGGAGGGGACTAGGGCCTCGAGACGCGTTGAAGAAGGACTCTCGAGGTCTTTGTCGGGGGGCGGCGGGAAACCCTCGTGTCCCTCGCCTTCTGCCGGGGACCTTAGGGAACTTGCCAGGGTGCCTCTGAGAGGCGAGGGATCCTGTGGAGGTGGCGGGGCCCCTCGGGACTCCGCTGGGTCTGGCGCAACGGAAGAGGGCCTCACCTCGAGGGGAGGCAGGCACCTCAGGCTTCCTCTGCGTTTCGGACTCCGACCGCAGGGTCCCTGCAGAGTTGGGACAGGAGAGTCAGGCCTCGTCTTGTCTGAGGAAGGGAACCCCGCTGGCCTCTCGAGTTGCTCAGGGGGTCTCAGGCCCCTCGTCGAGCTGTGTGTGGAACCCGCGGGTCTTTGCGGACGATGCACGGGGGTGGCAGTGCCCCTTCGTGTTGTGCCTTCACCCACAGGGTTGCCTTCGAAGAGGGGTCCGGGCCTCGGGTCCTTCTCAAGAGCGGACCGGGGAATCGGGGGCGTTCGGCCTGTGGCCCCACCCACGTGGCTCGTCTCGAATTTCCTCGTGAGACCGGCCTCATCCTGAGGTGCGCCGGGAAGGCCGGGAACCCCTTCCAGACCACGCAGGGGAATCGCCTCTCCTGTCGCGATCAGGAGGGGAGAAGGGGCTCAGAGGAAGCGGTGCAGGGACCCTCGGTGTTCCCCTCGGGGGAACCCGGCGTGTCGGGGGACTTTTGGGGGTCGCAGGAAGGCTGTCAGGGACCGTCTCGCCCTTCAGGGCGGAACAGGGGACTTCCCTTGAGACGCCGTCGCGGGCAAGGGCCTCATCTTGCCAAGCGGTGGGAACCACGTGGTTTTTCTCGAGTTGCGGCGGCATTCTCGAGTTACGACGGGGATCTCAGCCTTCCCCTTGGGTTGGCCCTGGGAAGCCCAATCTTCCCCTCGGGTTGCGAGGGAAAGCTGGGGGTGGCGCTCGAGTCACTGCAGGGCCTAAGAGACCTCACCTAAGCGTGTGTCCGGGACCTAATTTTCCTCTCCAGGGAAGGCAGGGATCTCGGGGTTGCATTCCAGGCTCCCCCGGGGAGTCAGGCCTCGTCTCGAGGGGAAGCCAAGGACTCCGCTCTCCTCTCGAGTCGCGACGCGGGTCTCTTGGAGCCCCCTGAGCGGCCTCAAGGGAGTCCAGCCTCCTCTTCCGTTTGGAGAGAGGACCCGGGATTGCTCTCCAGGCCATGCAGGAAAAGAAGGCCCTCAGCTCGCGAGGACGGGGGCGTCTCAGGGGTTTCCTCGAGCTGCGGCGCCCGTGGGGGTTTTCTCCCGAGGCATGACGAGGATCTCAGGGAGCCTCTCGTGCGGCGCCAGGGAAGTCAGGTCTCCATGCGCGTGGCGAGGGGGAGCGCGTCCTGTCTCTCGAGTCACGGGAGGGGACTAGGGCCTCGAGACGCGTTGAAGAAGGACTCTCGAGGTCTTTGTCGGGGGGCGGCGGGAAACCCTCGTGTCCCTCGCCTTCTGCCGGGGACCTTAGGGAACTTCCCAGGGTGCCTCTGAGAGGCGAGGGATCCTGTGGAGGTGGCGGGGCCCCTCGGGACTCCGCTGGGTCTGGCGCAACGGAAGAGGGCCTCACCTCGAGGGGAGGCAGGCACCTCAGGCTTCCTCTGCGTTTCGGACTCCGACCGCAGGGTCCCTGCAGAGTTGGGACAGGAGAGTCAGGCCTCGTCTTGTCTGAGGAACGGAACCCCGCTGGCCTCTCGAGTTGCTCAGGGGGTCTCAGGCCCCTCGTCGAGCTGTGTGTGGAACCCGCGGGTCTTTGCGGACGATGCACGGGGGTGGCAGTGCCCCTTCGTGTTGTGCCTTCACCCACAGGGTTGCCTTCGAAGAGGGGTCCGGGCCTCGGGTCCTTCTCAAGAGCGGACCGGGGAATCGGGGGCGTTCGGCCTGTGGCCCCACCCACGTGGCTCGTCTCGAATTTCCTCGTGAGACCGGCCTCATCCTGAGGTGCGCCGGGAAGGCCGGGAACCCCTTCCAGACCACGCAGGGGAATCGCCTCTCCTGTCGCGATCAGGAGGGGAGAAGGGGCTCAGAGGAAGCGGTGCCGGGACCCTCGGTGTTCCCCTCGGGGGAACCCGGCGTGTCGGGGGACTTTTGGGGGTCGCAGGAAGGCTGTCAGGGACCGTCTCGCCCTTCAGGGCGGAACAGGGGACTTCCCTTGAGACGCCGTCGCGGGCAAGGGCCTCATCTTGCCAAGCGGTGGGAACCACGTGGTTTTTCTCGAGTTGCGGCGGCATTCTCGAGTTACGACGGGGATCTCAGCCTTCCCCTTGGGTTGGCCCTGGGAAGCCCAATCTTCCCCTCGGGTTGCGAGGGAAAGCTGGGGGTGGCGCTCGAGTCACTGCAGGGCCTAAGAGACCTCACCTAAGCGTGTGTCCGGGACCTAATTTTCCTCTCCAGGGAAGGCAGGGATCTCGGGGTTGCATTCCAGGCTCCCCCGGGGAGTCAGGCCTCGTCTCGAGGGGAAGCCAAGGACTCCGCTCTCCTCTCGAGTCGCGACGCGGGTCTCTTGGAGCCCCCTGAGCGGCCTCAAGGGAGTCCAGCCTCCTCTTCCGTTTGGAGAGAGGACCCGGGATTGCTCTCCAGGCCATGCAGGAAAAGAAGGCCCTCAGCTCGCGAGGACGGGGGCGTCTCAGGGGTTTCCTCGAGCTGCGGCGCCCGTGGGGGTTTTCTCCCGAGGCACGACGAGGATCTCAGGGAGCCTCTCGTGCGGCGCCAGGGAAGTCAGGTCTCCATGCGCGTGGCGAGGGGGAGCGCGTCCTGGCTCTCGAGTCACGGGAGGGGACTAGGGCCTCGAGACGCGTTGAAGAAGGACTCTCGAGGTCTTTGTCGGGGGGCGGCGGGAAACCCTCGTGTCCCTCGCCTTCTGCCGGGGACCTTAGGGAACTTCCCAGGGTGCCTCTGAGAGGCGAGGGATCCTGTGGAGGTGGCGGGGCCCCTCGGGACTCCGCTGGGTCTGGCGCAACGGAAGAGGGCCTCACCTCGAGGGGAGGCAGGCACCTCAGGCTTCCTCTGCGTTTCGGACTCCGACCGCAGGGTCCCTGCAGAGTTGGGACAGGAGAGTCAGGCCTCGTCTTGTCTGAGGAAGGGAACCCCGCTGGCCTCTCGAGTTGCTCAGGGGGTCTCAGGCCCCTCGTCGAGCTGTGTGTGGAACCCGCGGGTCTTTGCGGACGATGCACGGGGGTGGCAGTGCCCCTTCGTGTTGTGCCTTCACCCACAGGGTTGCCTTCGAAGAGGGGTCCGGGCCTCGGGTCCTTCTCAAGAGCGGACCGGGGAATCGGGGGCGTTCGGCCTGTGGCCCCACCCACGTGGCTCGTCTCGAATTTCCTCGTGAGACCGGCCTCATCCTGAGGTGCGCCGGGAAGGCCGGGAACCCCTTCCAGACCACGCAGGGGAATCGCCTCTCCTGTCGCGATCAGGAGGGGCGAAGGGGCTCAGAGGAAGCGGTGCCGGGACCCTCGGTGTTCCCCTCGGGGGAACCCGGCGTGTCGGGGGACTTTTGGGGGTCGCAGGAAGGCTGTCAGGGACCGTCTCGCCCTTCAGGGCGGAACAGGGGATTTCCCTTGAGACGCCGTCGCGGGCAAGGGCCTCATCTTGCCAAGCGGTGGGAACCACGTGGTTTTTCTCGAGTTGCGGCGGCATTCTCGAGTTACGACGGGGATCTCAGCCTTCCCCTTGGGTTGGCCCTGGGAAGCCCAATCTTCCCCTCGGGTTGCGAGGGAAAGCTGGGGGTGGCGCTCGAGTCACTGCAGGGCCTAAGAGACCTCACCTAAGCGTGTGTCCGGGACCTAATTTTCCTCTCCAGGGAAGGCAGGGATCTCGGGGTTGCATTCCAGGCTCCCCCGGGGAGTCAGGCCTCGTCTCGAGGGGAAGCCAAGGACTCCGCTCTCCTCTCGAGTCGCGACGCGGGTCTCTTGGAGCCCCCTGAGCGGCCTCAAGGGAGTCCAGCCTCCTCTTCCGTTTGGAGAGAGGACCCGGGATTGCTCTCCAGGCCATGCAGGAAAAGAAGGCCCTCAGCTCGCGAGGACGGGGGCGTCTCAGGGGTTTCCTCGAGCTGCGGCGCCCGTGGGGGTTTTCTCCCGAGGCACGACGAGGATCTCAGGGAGCCTCTCGTGCGGCGCCAGGGAAGTCAGGTCTCCATGCGCGTGGCGAGGGGGAGCGCGTCCTGGCTCTCGAGTCACGGGAGGGGACTAGGGCCTCGAGACGCGTTGAAGAAGGACTCTCGAGGTCTTTGTCGGGGGGCGGCGGGAAACCCTCGTGTCCCTCGCCTTCTGCCGGGGACCTTAGGGAACTTCCCAGGGTGCCTCTGAGAGGCGAGGGATCCTGTGGAGGTGGCGGGGCCCCTCGGGACTCCGCTGGGTCTGGCGCAACGGAAGAGGGCCTCACCTCGAGGGGAGGCAGGCACCTCAGGCTTCCTCTGCGTTTCGGACTCCGACCGCAGGGTCCCTGCAGAGTTGGGACAGGAGAGTCAGGCCTCGTCTTGTCTGAGGAAGGGAACCCCGCTGGCCTCTCGAGTTGCTCAGGGGGTCTCAGGCCCCTCGTCGAGCTGTGTGTGGAACCCGCGGGTCTTTGCGGACGATGCACGGGGGTGGCAGTGCCCCTTCGTGTTGTGCCTTCACCCACAGGGTTGCCTTCGAAGAGGGGTCCGGGCCTCGGGTCCTTCTCAAGAGCGGACCGGGGAATCGGGGGCGTTTGGCCTGTGGCCCCACCCACGTGGCTCGTCTCGAATTTCCTCGTGAGACCGGCCTCATCCTGAGGTGCGCCGGGAAGGCCGGGAACCCCTTCCAGACCACGCAGGGGAATCGCCTCTCCTGTCGCGATCAGGAGGGGAGAAGGGGCTCAGAGGAAGCGGTGCCGGGACCCTCGGTGTTCCCCTCGGGGGAACCCGGCGTGTCGGGGGACTTTTGGGGGTCGCAGGAAGGCTGTCAGGGACCGTCTCGCCCTTCAGGGCGGAACAGGGGACTTCCCTTGAGACGCCGTCGCGGGCAAGGGCCTCATCTTGCCAAGCGGTGGGAACCACGTGGTTTTTCTCGAGTTGCGGCGGCATTCTCGAGTTACGACGGGGATCTCAGCCTTCCCCTTGGGTTGGCCCTGGGAAGCCCAATCTTCCCCTCGGGTTGCGAGGGAAAGCTGGGGGTGGCGCTCGAGTCACTGCAGGGCCTAAGAGACCTCACCTAAGCGTGTGTCCGGGACCTAATTTTCCTCTCCAGGGAAGGCAGGGATCTCGGGGTTGCATTCCAGGCTCCCCCGGGGAGTCAGGCCTCGTCTCGAGGGGAAGCCAAGGACTCCGCTCTCCTCTCGAGTCGCGACGCGGGTCTCTTGGAGCCCCCTGAGCGGCCTCAAGGGAGTCCAGCCTCCTCTTCCGTTTGGAGAGAGGACCCGGGATTGCTCTCCAGGCCATGCAGGAAAAGAAGGCCCTCAGCTCGCGAGGACGGGGGCGTCTCAGGGGTTTCCTCGAGCTGCGGCGCCCGTGGGGGTTTTCTCCCGAGGCATGACGAGGATCTCAGGGAGCCTCTCGTGCGGCGCCAGGGAAGTCAGGTCTCCATGCGCGTGGCGAGGGGGAGCGCGTCCTGTCTCTCGAGTCACGGGAGGGGACTAGGGCCTCGAGACGCGTTGAAGAAGGACTCTCGAGGTCTTTGTCGGGGGGCGGCGGGAAACCCTCGTGTCCCTCGCCTTCTGCCGGGGACCTTAGGGAACTTCCCAGGGTGCCTCTGAGAGGCGAGGGATCCTGTGGAGGTGGCGGGGCCCCTCGGGACTCCGCTGGGTCTGGCGCAACGGAAGAGGGCCTCACCTCGAGGGGAGGCAGGCACCTCAGGCTTCCTCTGCGTTTCAGACTCCGACCGCAGGGTCCCTGCAGAGTTGGGACAGGAGAGTCAGGCCTCGTCTTGTCTGAGGAAGGGAACCCCGCTGGCTCTCGAGTTGCTCAGGGGGTCTCAGGCCCCTCGTCGAGCTGTGTGTGGAACCCGCGGGTCTTTGCGGACGATGCACGGGGGTGGCAGTGCCCCTTCGTGTTGTGCCTTCACCCACAGGGTTGCCTTCGAAGAGGGGTCCGGGCCTCGGGTCCTTCTCAAGAGCGGACCGGGGAATCGGGGGCGTTCGGCCTGTGGCCCCACCCACGTGGCTCGTCTCGAATTTCCTCGTGAGACCGGCCTCATCCTGAGGTGCGCCGGGAAGGCCGGGAACCCCTTCCAGACCACGCAGGGGAATCGCCTCTCCTGTCGCGATCAGGAGGGGAGAAGGGGCTCAGAGGAAGCGGTGCCGGGACCCTCGGTGTTCCCCTCGGGGGAACCCGGCGTGTCGGGGGACTTTTGGGGGTCGCAGGAAGGCTGTCAGGGACCGTCTCGCCCTTCAGGGCGGAACAGGGGACTTCCCTTGAGACGCCGTCGCGGGCAAGGGCCTCATCTTGCCAAGCGGTGGGAACCACGTGGTTTTTCTCGAGTTGCGGCGGCATTCTCGAGTTACGACGGGGATCTCAGCCTTCCCCTTGGGTTGGCCCTGGGAAGCCCAATCTTCCCCTCGGGTTGCGAGGGAAAGCTGGGGGTGGCGCTCGAGTCACTGCAGGGCCTAAGAGACCTCACCTAAGCGTGTGTCCGGGACCTAATTTTCCTCTCCAGGGAAGGCAGGGATCTCGGGGTTGCATTCCAGGCTCCCCCGGGGAGTCAGGCCTCGTCTCGAGGGGAAGCCAAGGACTCCGCTCTCCTCTCGAGTCGCGACGCGGGTCTCTTGGAGCCCCCTGAGCGGCCTCAAGGGAGTCCAGCCTCCTCTTCCGTTTGGAGAGAGGACCCGGGATTGCTCTCCAGGCCATGCAGGAAAAGAAGGCCCTCAGCTCGCGAGGACGGGGGCGTCTCAGGGGTTTCCTCGAGCTGCGGCGCCCGTGGGGGTTTTCTCCCGAGGCACGACGAGGATCTCAGGGAGCCTCTCGTGCGGCGCCAGGGAAGTCAGGTCTCCATGCGCGTGGCGAGGGGGAGCGCGTCCTGGCTCTCGAGTCACGGGAGGGGACTAGGGCCTCGAGACGCGTTGAAGAAGGACTCTCGAGGTCTTTGTCGAGGGGCGGCGGGAAACCCTCGTGTCCCTCGCCTTCTGCCGGGGACCTTAGGGAACTTCCCAGGGTGCCTCTGAGAGGCGAGGGATCCTGTGGAGGTGGCGGGGCCCCTCGGGACTCCGCTGGGTCTGGCGCAACGGAAGAGGGCCTCACCTCGAGGGGAGGCAGGCACCTCAGGCTTCCTCTGCGTTTCGGACTCCGACCGCAGGGTCCCTGCAGAGTTGGGACAGGAGAGTCAGGCCTCGTCTTGTCTGAGGAACGGAACCCCGCTGGCCTCTCGAGTTGCTCAGGGGGTCTCAGGCCCCTCGTCGAGCTGTGTGTGGAACCCGCGGGTCTTTGCGGACGATGCACGGGGGTGGCAGTGCCCCTTCGTGTTGTGCCTTCAGCCACAGGGTTGCCTTCGAAGAGGGGTCCGGGCCTCGGGTCCTTCTCAAGAGCGGACCGGGGAATCGGGGGCGTTCGGCCTGTGGCCCCACCCACGTGGCTCGTCTCGAATTTCCTCGTGAGACCGGCCTCATCCTGAGGTGCGCCGGGAAGGCCGGGAACCCCTTCCAGACCACGCAGGGGAATCGCCTCTCCTGTCGCGATCAGGAGGGGAGAAGGGGCTCAGAGGAAGCGGTGCCGGGACCCTCGGTGTTCCCCTCGGGGGAACCCGGCGTGTCGGGGGACTTTTGGGGGTCGCAGGAAGGCTGTCAGGGACCGTCTCGCCCTTCAGGGCGGAACAGGGGACTTCCCTTGAGACGCCGTCGCGGGCAAGGGCCTCATCTTGCCAAGCGGTGGGAACCACGTGGTTTTTCTCGAGTTGCGGCGGCATTCTCGAGTTACGACGGGGATCTCAGCCTTCCCCTTGGGTTGGCCCTGGGAAGCCCAATCTTCCCCTCGGGTTGCGAGGGAAAGCTGGGGGTGGCGCTCGAGTCACTGCAGGGCCTAAGAGACCTCACCTAAGCGTGTGTCCGGGACCTAATTTTCCTCTCCAGGGAAGGCAGGGATCTCGGGGTTGCATTCCAGGCTCCCCCGGGGAGTCAGGCCTCGTCTCGAGGGGAAGCCAAGGACTCCGCTCTCCTCTCGAGTCGCGACGCGGGTCTCTTGGAGCCCCCTGAGCGGCCTCAAGGGAGTCCAGCCTCCTCTTCCGTTTGGAGAGAGGACCCGGGATTGCTCTCCAGGCCATGCAGGAAAAGAAGGCCCTCAGCTCGCGAGGACGGGGGCGTCTCAGGGGTTTCCTCGAGCTGCGGCGCCCGTGGGGGTTTTCTCCCGAGGCACGACGAGGATCTCAGGGAGCCTCTCGTGCGGCGCCAGGGAAGTCAGGTCTCCATGCGCGTGGCGAGGGGGAGCGCGTCCTGGCTCTCGAGTCACGGGAGGGGACTAGGGCCTCGAGACGCGTTGAAGAAGGACTCTCGAGGTCTTTGTCGAGGGGCGGCGGGAAACCCTCGTGTCCCTCGCCTTCTGCCGGGGACCTTAGGGAACTTCCCAGGGTGCCTCTGAGAGGCGAGGGATCCTGTGGAGGTGGCGGGGCCCCTCGGGACTCCGCTGGGTCTGGCGCAACGGAAGAGGGCCTCACCTCGAGGGGAGGCAGGCACCTCAGGCTTCCTCTGCGTTTCGGACTCCGACCGCAGGGTCCCTGCAGAGTTGGGACAGGAGAGTCAGGCCTCGTCTTGTCTGAGGAAGGGAACCCCGCTGGCCTCTCGAGTTGCTCAGGGGGTCTCAGGCCCCTCGTCGAGCTGTGTGTGGAACCCGCGGGTCTTTGCGGACGATGCACGGGGGTGGCAGTGCCCCTTCGTGTTGTGCCTTCACCCACAGGGTTGCCTTCGAAGAGGGGTCCGGGCCTCGGGTCCTTCTCAAGAGCGGACCGGGGAATCGGGGGCGTTCGGCCTGTGGCCCCACCCACGTGGCTCGTCTCGAATTTCCTCGTGAGACCGGCCTCATCCTGAGGTGCGCCGGGAAGGCCGGGAACCCCTTCCAGACCACGCAGGGGAATCGCCTCTCCTGTCGCGATCAGGAGGGGAGAAGGGGCTCAGAGGAAGCGGTGCCGGGACCCTCGGTGTTCCCCTCGGGGGAACCCGGCGTGTCGGGGGACTTTTGGGGGTCGCAGGAAGGCTGTCAGGGACCGTCTCGCCCTTCAGGGCGGAACAGGGGACTTCCCTTGAGACGCCGTCGCGGGCAAGGGCCTCATCTTGCCAAGCGGTGGGAACCACGTGGTTTTTCTCGAGTTGCGGCGGCATTCTCGAGTTACGACGGGGATCTCAGCCTTCCCCTTGGGTTGGCCCTGGGAAGCCCAATCTTCCCCTCGGGTTGCGAGGGAAAGCTGGGGGTGGCGCTCGAGTCACTGCAGGGCCTAAGAGACCTCACCTAAGCGTGTGTCCGGGACCTAATTTTCCTCTCCAGGGAAGGCAGGGATCTCGGGGTTGCATTCCAGGCTCCCCCGGGGAGTCAGGCCTCGTCTCGAGGGGAAGCCAAGGACTCCGCTCTCCTCTCGAGTCGCGACGCGGGTCTCTTGGAGCCCCCTGAGCGGCCTCAAGGGAGTCCAGCCTCCTCTTCCGTTTGGAGAGAGGACCCGGGATTGCTCTCCAGGCCATGCAGGAAAAGAAGGCCCTCAGCTCGCGAGGACGGGGGCGTCTCAGGGGTTTCCTCGAGCTGCGGCGCCCGTGGGGGTTTTCTCCCGAGGCACGACGAGGATCTCAGGGAGCCTCTCGTGCGGCGCCAGGGAAGTCAGGTCTCCATGCGCGTGGCGAGGGGGAGCGCGTCCTGGCTCTCGAGTCACGGGAGGGGACTAGGGCCTCGAGACGCGTTGAAGAAGGACTCTCGAGGTCTTTGTCGGGGGGCGGCGGGAAACCCTCGTGTCCCTCGCCTTCTGCCGGGGACCTTAGGGAACTTCCCAGGGTGCCTCTGAGAGGCGAGGGATCCTGTGGAGGTGGCGGGGCCCCTCGGGACTCCGCTGGGTCTGGCGCAACGGAAGAGGGCCTCACCTCGAGGGGAGGCAGGCACCTCAGGCTTCCTCTGCGTTTCGGACTCCGACCGCAGGGTCCCTGCAGAGTTGGGACAGGAGAGTCAGGCCTCGTCTTGTCTGAGGAAGGGAACCCCGCTGGCCTCTCGAGTTGCTCAGGGGGTCTCAGGCCCCTCGTCGAGCTGTGTGTGGAACCCGCGGGTCTTTGCGGACGATGCACGGGGGTGGCAGTGCCCCTTCGTGTTGTGCCTTCACCCACAGGGTTGCCTTCGAAGAGGGGTCCGGGCCTCGGGTCCTTCTCAAGAGCGGACCGGGGAATCGGGGGCGTTCGGCCTGTGGCCCCACCCACGTGGCTCGTCTCGAATTTCCTCGTGAGACCGGCCTCATCCTGAGGTGCGCCGGGAAGGCCGGGAACCCCTTCCAGACCACGCAGGGGAATCGCCTCTCCTGTCGCGATCAGGAGGGGCGAAGGGGCTCAGAGGAAGCGGTGCCGGGACCCTCGGTGTTCCCCTCGGGGGAACCCGGCGTGTCGGGGGACTTTTGGGGGTCGCAGGAAGGCTGTCAGGGACCGTCTCGCCCTTCAGGGCGGAACAGGGGACTTCCCTTGAGACGCCGTCGCGGGCAAGGGCCTCATCTTGCCAAGCGGTGGGAACCACGTGGTTTTTCTCGAGTTGCGGCGGCATTCTCGAGTTACGACGGGGATCTCAGCCTTCCCCTTGGGTTGGCCCTGGGAAGCCCAATCTTCCCCTCGGGTTGCGAGGGAAAGCTGGGGGTGGCGCTCGAGTCACTGCAGGGCCTAAGAGACCTCACCTAAGCGTGTGTCCGGGACCTAATTTTCCTCTCCAGGGAAGGCAGGGATCTCGGGGTTGCATTCCAGGCTCCCCCGGGGAGTCAGGCCTCGTCTCGAGGGGAAGCCAAGGACTCCGCTCTCCTCTCGAGTCGCGACGCGGGTCTCTTGGAGCCCCCTGAGCGGCCTCAAGGGAGTCCAGCCTCCTCTTCCGTTTGGAGAGAGGACCCGGGATTGCTCTCCAGGCCATGCAGGAAAAGAAGGCCCTCAGCTCGCGAGGACGGGGGCGTCTCAGGGGTTTCCTCGAGCTGCGGCGCCCGTGGGGGTTTTCTCCCGAGGCACGACGAGGATCTCAGGGAGCCTCTCGTGCGGCGCCAGGGAAGTCAGGTCTCCATGCGCGTGGCGAGGGGGAGCGCGTCCTGGCTCTCGAGTCACGGGAGGGGACTAGGGCCTCGAGACGCGTTGAAGAAGGACTCTCGAGGTCTTTGTCGGGGGGCGGCGGGAAACCCTCGTGTCCCTCGCCTTCTGCCGGGGACCTTAGGGAACTTCCCAGGGTGCCTCTGAGAGGCGAGGGATCCTGTGGAGGTGGCGGGGCCCCTCGGGACTCCGCTGGGTCTGGCGCAACGGAAGAGGGCCTCACCTCGAGGGGAGGCAGGCACCTCAGGCTTCCTCTGCGTTTCGGACTCCGACCGCAGGGTCCCTGCAGAGTTGGGACAGGAGAGTCAGGCCTCGTCTTGTCTGAGGAACGGAACCCCGCTGGCCTCTCGAGTTGCTCAGGGGGTCTCAGGCCCCTCGTCGAGCTGTGTGTGGAACCCGCGGGTCTTTGCGGACGATGCACGGGGGTGGCAGTGCCCCTTCGTGTTGTGCCTTCACCCACAGGGTTGCCTTCGAAGAGGGGTCCGGGCCTCGGGTCCTTCTCAAGAGCGGACCGGGGAATCGGGGGCGTTTGGCCTGTGGCCCCACCCACGTGGCTCGTCTCGAATTTCCTCGTGAGACCGGCCTCATCCTGAGGTGCGCCGGGAAGGCCGGGAACCCCTTCCAGACCACGCAGGGGAATCGCCTCTCCTGTCGCGATCAGGAGGGGAGAAGGGGCTCAGAGGAAGCGGTGCCGGGACCCTCGGTGTTCCCCTCGGGGGAACCCGGCGTGTCGGGGGACTTTTGGGGGTCGCAGGAAGGCTGTCAGGGACCGTCTCGCCCTTCAGGGCGGAACAGGGGACTTCCCTTGAGACGCCGTCGCGGGCAAGGGCCTCATCTTGCCAAGCGGTGGGAACCACGTGGTTTTTCTCGAGTTGCGGCGGCATTCTCGAGTTACGACGGGGATCTCAGCCTTCCCCTTGGGTTGGCCCTGGGAAGCCCAATCTTCCCCTCGGGTTGCGAGGGAAAGCTGGGGGTGGCGCTCGAGTCACTGCAGGGCCTAAGAGACCTCACCTAAGCGTGTGTCCGGGACCTAATTTTCCTCTCCAGGGAAGGCAGGGATCTCGGGGTTGCATTCCAGGCTCCCCCGGGGAGTCAGGCCTCGTCTCGAGGGGAAGCCAAGGACTCCGCTCTCCTCTCGAGTCGCGACGCGGGTCTCTTGGAGCCCCCTGAGCGGCCTCAAGGGAGTCCAGCCTCCTCTTCCGTTTGGAGAGAGGACCCGGGATTGCTCTCCAGGCCATGCAGGAAAAGAAGGCCCTCAGCTCGCGAGGACGGGGGCGTCTCAGGGGTTTCCTCGAGCTGCGGCGCCCGTGGGGGTTTTCTCCCGAGGCACGACGAGGATCTCAGGGAGCCTCTCGTGCGGCGCCAGGGAAGTCAGGTCTCCATGCGCGTGGCGAGGGGGAGCGCGTCCTGGCTCTCGAGTCACGGGAGGGGACTAGGGCCTCGAGACGCGTTGAAGAAGGACTCTCGAGGTCTTTGTCGGGGGGCGGCGGGAAACCCTCGTGTCCCTCGCCTTCTGCCGGGGACCTTAGGGAACTTCCCAGGGTGCCTCTGAGAGGCGAGGGATCCTGTGGAGGTGGCGGGGCCCCTCGGGACTCCGCTGGGTCTGGCGCAACGGAAGAGGGCCTCACCTCGAGGGGAGGCAGGCACCTCAGGCTTCCTCTGCGTTTCGGACTCCGACCGCAGGGTCCCTGCAGAGTTGGGACAGGAGAGTCAGGCCTCGTCTTGTCTGAGGAAGGGAACCCCGCTGGCCTCTCGAGTTGCTCAGGGGGTCTCAGGCCCCTCGTCGAGCTGTGTGTGGAACCCGCGGGTCTTTGCGGACGATGCACGGGGGTGGCAGTGCCCCTTCGTGTTGTGCCTTCACCCACAGGGTTGCCTTCGAAGAGGGGTCCGGGCCTCGGGTCCTTCTCAAGAGCGGACCGGGGAATCGGGGGCGTTCGGCCTGTGGCCCCACCCACGTGGCTCGTCTCGAATTTCCTCGTGAGACCGGCCTCATCCTGAGGTGCGCCGGGAAGGCCGGGAACCCCTTCCAGACCACGCAGGGGAATCGCCTCTCCTGTCGCGATCAGGAGGGGCGAAGGGGCTCAGAGGAAGCGGTGCCGGGACCCTCGGTGTTCCCCTCGGGGGAACCCGGCGTGTCGGGGGACTTTTGGGGGTCGCAGGAAGGCTGTCAGGGACCGTCTCGCCCTTCAGGGCGGAACAGGGGACTTCCCTTGAGACGCCGTCGCGGGCAAGGGCCTCATCTTGCCAAGCGGTGGGAACCACGTGGTTTTTCTCGAGTTGCGGCGGCATTCTCGAGTTACGACGGGGATCTCAGCCTTCCCCTTGGGTTGGCCCTGGGAAGCCCAATCTTCCCCTCGGGTTGCGAGGGAAAGCTGGGGGTGGCGCTCGAGTCACTGCAGGGCCTAAGAGACCTCACCTAAGCGTGTGTCCGGGACCTAATTTTCCTCTCCAGGGAAGGCAGGGATCTCGGGGTTGCATTCCAGGCTCCCCCGGGGAGTCAGGCCTCGTCTCGAGGGGAAGCCAAGGACTCCGCTCTCCTCTCGAGTCGCGACGCGGGTCTCTTGGAGCCCCCTGAGCGGCCTCAAGGGAGTCCAGCCTCCTCTTCCGTTTGGAGAGAGGACCCGGGATTGCTCTCCAGGCCATGCAGGAAAAGAAGGCCCTCAGCTCGCGAGGACGGGGGCGTCTCAGGGGTTTCCTCGAGCTGCGGCGCCCGTGGGGGTTTTCTCCCGAGGCACGACGAGGATCTCAGGGAGCCTCTCGTGCGGCGCCAGGGAAGTCAGGTCTCCATGCGCGTGGCGAGGGGGAGCGCGTCCTGGCTCTCGAGTCACGGGAGGGGACTAGGGCCTCGAGACGCGTTGAAGAAGGACTCTCGAGGTCTTTGTCGGGGGGCGGCGGGAAACCCTCGTGTCCCTCGCCTTCTGCCGGGGACCTTAGGGAACTTCCCAGGGTGCCTCTGAGAGGCGAGGGATCCTGTGGAGGTGGCGGGGCCCCTCGGGACTCCGCTGGGTCTGGCGCAACGGAAGAGGGCCTCACCTCGAGGGGAGGCAGGCACCTCAGGCTTCCTCTGCGTTTCGGACTCCGACCGCAGGGTCCGTGCAGAGTTGGGACAGGAGAGTCAGGCCTCGTCTTGTCTGAGGAAGGGAACCCCGCTGGCCTCTCGAGTTGCTCAGGGGGTCTCAGGCCCCTCGTCGAGCTGTGTGTGGAACCCGCGGGTCTTTGCGGACGATGCACGGGGGTGGCAGTGCCCCTTCGTGTTGTGCCTTCACCCACAGGGTTGCCTTCGAAGAGGGGTCCGGGCCTCGGGTCCTTCTCAAGAGCGGACCGGGGAATCGGGGGCGTTCGGCCTGTGGCCCCACCCACGTGGCTCGTCTCGAATTTCCTCGTGAGACCGGCCTCATCCTGAGGTGCGCCGGGAAGGCCGGGAACCCCTTCCAGACCACGCAGGGGAATCGCCTCTCCTGTCGCGATCAGGAGGGGCGAAGGGGCTCAGAGGAAGCGGTGCCGGGACCCTCGGTGTTCCCCTCGGGGGAAGCCGGCGTGTCGGGGGACTTTTGGGGGTCGCAGGAAGGCTGTCAGGGACCGTCTCGCCCTTCAGGGCGGAACAGGGGACTTCCCTTGAGACGCCGTCGCGGGCAAGGGCCTCATCTTGCCAAGCGGTGGGAACCACGTGGTTTTTCTCGAGTTGCGGCGGCATTCTCGAGTTACGACGGGGATCTCAGCCTTCCCCTTGGGTTGGCCCTGGGAAGCCCAATCTTCCCCTCGGGTTGCGAGGGAAAGCTGGGGGTGGCGCTCGAGTCACTGCAGGGCCTAAGAGACCTCACCTAAGCGTGTGTCCGGGACCTAATTTTCCTCTCCAGGGAAGGCAGGGATCTCGGGGTTGCATTCCAGGCTCCCCCGGGGAGTCAGGCCTCGTCTCGATGGGAAGCCAAGGACTCCGCTCTCCTCTCGAGTCGCGACGCGGGTCTCTTGGAGCCCCCTGAGCGGCCTCAAGGGAGTCCAGCCTCCTCTTCCGTTTGGAGAGAGGACCCGGGATTGCTCTCCAGGCCATGCAGGAAAAGAAGGCCCTCAGCTCGCGAGGACGGGGGCGTCTCAGGGGTTTCCTTGAGCTGCGGCGCCCGTGGGGGTTTTCTCCCGAGGCACGACGAGGATCTCAGGGAGCCTCTCGTGCGGCGCCAGGGAAGTCAGGTCTCCATGCGCGTGGCGAGGGGGAGCGCGTCCTGGCTCTCGAGTCACGGGAGGGGACTAGGGCCTCGAGACGCGTTGAAGAAGGACTCTCGAGGTCTTTGTCGGGGGGCGGCGGGAAACCCTCGTGTCCCTCGCCTTCTGCCGGGGACCTTAGGGAACTTCCCAGGGTGCCTCTGAGAGGCGAGGGATCCTGTGGAGGTGGCGGGGCCCCTCGGGACTCCGCTGGGTCTGGCGCAACGGAAGAGGGCCTCACCTCGAGGGGAGGCAGGCACCTCAGGCTTCCTCTGCGTTTCGGACTCCGACCGCAGGGTCCGTGCAGAGTTGGGACAGGAGAGTCAGGCCTCGTCTTGTCTGAGGAAGGGAACCCCGCTGGCCTCTCGAGTTGCTCAGGGGGTCTCAGGCCCCTCGTCGAGCTGTGTGTGGAACCCGCGGGTCTTTGCGGACGATGCACGGGGGTGGCAGTGCCCCTTCGTGTTGTGCCTTCACCCACAGGGTTGCCTTCGAAGAGGGGTCCGGGCCTCGGGTCCTTCTCAAGAGCGGACCGGGGAATCGGGGGCGTTCGGCCTGTGGCCCCACCCACGTGGCTCGTCTCGAATTTCCTCGTGAGACCGGCCTCATCCTGAGGTGCGCCGGGAAGGCCGGGAACCCCTTCCAGACCACGCAGGGGAATCGCCTCTCCTGTCGCGATCAGGAGGGGCGAAGGGGCTCAGAGGAAGCGGTGCCGGGACCCTCGGTGTTCCCCTCGGGGGAACCCGGCGTGTCGGGGGACTTTTGGGGGTCGCAGGAAGGCTGTCAGGGACCGTCTCGCCCTTCAGGGCGGAACAGGGGACTTCCCTTGAGACGCCGTCGCGGGCAAGGGCCTCATCTTGCCAAGCGGTGGGAACCACGTGGTTTTTCTCGAGTTGCGGCGGCATTCTCGAGTTACGACGGGGATCTCAGCCTTCCCCTTGGGTTGGCCCTGGGAAGCCCAATCTTCCCCTCGGGTTGCGAGGGAAAGCTGGGGGTGGCACTCGAGTCACTGCAGGGCCTAAGAGACCTCACCTAAGCGTGTGTCCGGGACCTAATTTTCCTCTCCAGGGAAGGCAGGGATCTCGGGGTTGCATTCCAGGCTCCCCCGGGGAGTCAGGCCTCGTCTCGAGGGGAAGCCAAGGACTCCGCTCTCCTCTCGAGTCGCGACGCGGGTCTCTTGGAGCCCCCTGAGCGGCCTCAAGGGAGTCCAGCCTCCTCTTCCGTTTGGAGAGAGGACCCGGGATTGCTCTCCAGGCCATGCAGGAAAAGAAGGCCCTCAGCTCGCGAGGACGGGGGCGTCTCAGGGGTTTCCTCGAGCTGCGGCGCCCGTGGGGGTTTTCTCCCGAGGCACGACGAGGATCTCAGGGAGCCTCTCGTGCGGCGCCAGGGCAGTCAGGTCTCCATGCGCGTGGCGAGGGGGAGCGCGTCCTGGCTCTCGAGTCACGGGAGGGGACTAGGGCCTCGAGACGCGTTGAAGAAGGACTCTCGAGGTCTTTGTCGGGGGGCGGCGGGAAACCCTCGTGTCCCTCGCCTTCTGCCGGGGACCTTAGGGAACTTCCCAGGGTGCCTCTGAGAGGCGAGGGATCCTGTGGAGGTGGCGGGGCCCCTCGGGACTCCGCTGGGTCTGGCGCAACGGAAGAGGGCCTCACCTCGAGGGGAGGCAGGCACCTCAGGCTTCCTCTGCGTTTCGGACTCCGACCGCAGGGTCCCTGCAGAGTTGGGACAGGAGAGTCAGGCCTCGTCTTGTCTGAGGAAGGGAACCCCGCTGGCCTCTCGAGTTGCTCAGGGGGTCTCAGGCCCCTCGTCGAGCTGTGTGTGGAACCCGCGGGTCTTTGCGGACGATGCACGGGGGTGGCAGTGCCCCTTCGTGTTGTGCCTTCACCCACAGGGTTGCCTTCGAAGAGGGGTCCGGGCCTCGGGTCCTTCTCAAGAGCGGACCGGGGAATCGGGGGCGTTCGGCCTGTGGCCCCACCCACGTGGCTCGTCTCGAATTTCCTCGTGAGACCGGCCTCATCCTGAGGTGCGCCGGGAAGGCCGGGAACCCCTTCCAGACCACGCAGGGGAATCGCCTCTCCTGTCGCGATCAGGAGGGGAGAAGGGGCTCAGAGGAAGCGGTGCCGGGACCCTCGGTGTTCCCCTCGGGGGAACCCGGCGTGTCGGGGGACTTTTGGGGGTCGCAGGAAGGCTGTCAGGGACCGTCTCGCCCTTCAGGGCGGAACAGGGGACTTCCCTTGAGACGCCGTCGCGGGCAAGGGCCTCATCTTGCCAAGCGGTGGGAACCACGTGGTTTTTCTCGAGTTGCGGCGGCATTCTCGAGTTACGACGGGGATCTCAGCCTTCCCCTTGGGTTGGCCCTGGGAAGCCCAATCTTCCCCTCGGGTTGCGAGGGAAAGCTGGGGGTGGCGCTCGAGTCACTGCAGGGCCTAAGAGACCTAACCTAAGCGTGTGTCCGGGACCTAATTTTCCTCTCCAGGGAAGGCAGGGATCTCGGGGTTGCATTCCAGGCTCCCCCGGGGAGTCAGGCCTCGTCTCGAGGGGAAGCCAAGGACTCCGCTCTCCTCTCGAGTCGCGACGCGGGTCTCTTGGAGCCCCCTGAGCGGCCTCAAGGGAGTCCAGCCTCCTCTTCCGTTTGGAGAGAGGACCCGGGATTGCTCTCCAGGCCATGCAGGAAAAGAAGGCCCTCAGCTCGCGAGGACGGGGTCGTCTCAGGGGTTTCCTCGAGCTGCGGCGCCCGTGGGGGTTTTCTCCCGAGGCACGACGAGGATCTCAGGGAGCCTCTCGTGCGGCGCCAGGGAAGTCAGGTCTCCATGCGCGTGGCGAGGGGGAGCGCATCCTGGCTCTCGAGTCACGGGAGGGGACTAGGGCCTCGAGACGCGTTGAAGAAGGACTCTCGAGGTCTTTGTCGGGGGGCGGCGGGAAACCCTCGTTTCCCTCGCCTTCTGCCGGGGACCTTAGGGAACTTCCCAGGGTGCCTCTGAGAGGCGAGGGATCCTGTGGAGGTGGCGGGGCCCCTCGGGACTCCGCTGGGTCTGGCGCAACGGAAGAGGGCCTCACCTCGAGGGGAGGCAGGCACCTCAGGCTTCCTCTGCGTTTCGGACTCCGACCGCAGGGTCCCTGCAGAGTTGGGACAGGAGAGTCAGGCCTCGTCTTGTCTGAGGAAGGGAACCCCGCTGGCCTCTCGAGTTGCTCAGGGGGTCTCAGGCCCCTCGTCGAGCTGTGTGTGGAACCCGCGGGTCTTTGCGGACGATGCACGGGGGTGGCAGTGCCCCTTCGTGTTGTGCCTTCACCCACAGGGTTGCCTTCGAAGAGGGGTCCGGGCCTCGGGTCCTTCTCAAGAGCGGACCGGGGAATCGGGGGCGTTCGGCCTGTGGCCCCACCCACGTGGCTCGTCTCGAATTTCCTCGTGAGACCGGCCTCATCCTGAGGTGCGCCGGGAAGGCCGGGAACCCCTTCCAGACCACGCAGGGGAATCGCCTCTCCTGTCGCGATCAGGAGGGGAGAAGGGGCTCAGAGGAAGCGGTGCCGGGACCCTCGGTGTTCCCCTCGGGGGAACCCGGCGTGTCGGGGGACTTTTGGGGGTCGCAGGAAGGCTGTCAGGGACCGTCTCGCCCTTCAGGGCGGAACAGGGAACTTCCCTTGAGACGCCGTCGCGGGCAAGGGCCTCATCTTGCCAAGCGGTGGGAACCACGTGGTTTTTCTCGAGTTGCGGCGGCATTCTCGAGTTACGACGGGGATCTCAGCCTTCCCCTTGGGTTGGCCCTGGGAAGCCCAATCTTCCCCTCGGGTTGCGAGGGAACGCTGGGGGTGGCGCTCGAGTCACTGCAGGGCCTAAGAGACCTCACCTAAGCGTGTGTCCGGGACCTAATTTTCCTCTCCAGGGAAGGCAGGGATCTCGGGGTTGCATTCCAGGCTCCCCCGGGGAGTCAGGCCTCGTCTCGAGGGGAAGCCAAGGACTCCGCTCTCCTCTCGAGTCGCGACGCGGGTCTCTTGGAGCCCCCTGAGCGGCCTCAAGGGAGTCCAGCCTCCTCTTCCGTTTGCAGAGAGGACCCGGGATTGCTCTCCAGGCCATGCAGGAAAAGAAGGCCCTCAGCTCGCGAGGACGGGGGCGTCTCAGGGGTTTCCTCGAGCTGCGGCGCCCGTGGGGGTTTTCTCCCGAGGCACGACGAGGATCTCAGGGAGCCTCTCGTGCGGCGCCAGGGAAGTCAGGTCTCCATGCGCGTGGCGAGGGGGAGCGCGTCCTGGCTCTCGAGTCACGGGAGGGGACTAGGGCCTCGAGACGCGTTGAAGAAGGACTCTCGAGGTCTTTGTCGGGGGGCGGCGGGAAACCCTCGTGTCCCTCGCCTTCTGCCGGGGACCTTAGGGAACTTCCCAGGGTGCCTCTGAGAGGCGAGGGATCCTGTGGAGGTGGCGGGGCCCCTCGGGACTCCGCTGGGTCTGGCGCAACGGAAGAGGGCCTCACCTCGAGGGGAGGCAGGCACCTCAGGCTTCCTCTGCGTTTCGGACTCCGACCGCAGGGTCCCTGCAGAGTTGGGACAGGAGAGTCAGGCCTCGTCTTGTCTGAGGAAGGGAACCCCGCTGGCCTCTCGAGTTGCTCAGGGGGTCTCAGGCCCCTCGTCGAGCTGTGTGTGGAACCCGCGGGTCTTTGCGGACGATGCACGGGGGTGGCAGTGCCCCTTCGTGTTGTGCCTTCACCCACAGGGTTGCCTTCGAAGAGGGGTCCGGGCCTCGGGTCCTTCTCAAGAGCGGACCGGGGAATCGGGGGCGTTCGGCCTGTGGCCCCACCCACGTGGCTCGTCTCGAATTTCCTCGTGAGACCGGCCTCATCCTGAGGTGCGCCGGAAGGCCGGGAACCCCTTCCAGACCACGCAGGGGAATCGCCTCTCCTGTCGCGATCAGGAGGGGAGAAGGGGCTCAGAGGAAGCGGTGCCGGGACCCTCGGTGTTCCCCTCGGGGGAACCCGGCGTGTCGGGGGACTTTTGGGGGTCGCAGGAAGGCTGTCAGGGACCGTCTCGCCCTTCAGGGCGGAACAGGGGACTTCCCTTGAGACGCCGTCGCGGGCAAGGGCCTCATCTTGCCAAGCGGTGGGAACCACGTGGTTTTTCTCGAGTTGCGGCGGCATTCTCGAGTTACGACGGGGATCTCAGCCTTCCCCTTGGGTTGGCCCTGGGAAGCCCAATCTTCCCCTCGGGTTGCGAGGGAACGCTGGGGGTGGCGCTCGAGTCACTGCAGGGCCTAAGAGACCTCACCTAAGCGTGTGTCCGGGACCTAATTTTCCTCTCCAGGGAAGGCAGGGATCTCGGGGTTGCATTCCAGGCTCCCCCGGGGAGTCAGGCCTCGTCTCGAGGGGAAGCCAAGGACTCCGCTCTCCTCTCGAGTCGCGACGCGGGGCTCTTGGAGCCCCCTGAGCGGCCTCAAGGGAGTCCAGCCTCCTCTTCCGTTTGGAGAGAGGACCCGGGATTGCTCTCCAGGCCATGCAGGAAAAGAAGGCCCTCAGCTCGCGAGGACGGGGGCGTCTCAGGGGTTTCCTCGAGCTGCGGCGCCCGTGGGGGTTTTCTCCCGAGGCACGACGAGGATCTCAGGGAGCCTCTCGTGCGGCGCCAGGGAAGTCAGGTCTCCATGCGCGTGGCGAGGGGGAGCGCGTCCTGGCTCTCGAGTCACGGGAGGGGACTAGGGCCTCGAGACGCGTTGAAGAAGGACTCTCGAGGTCTTTGTCGGGGGGCGGCGGGAAACCCTCGTGTCCCTCGCCTTCTGCCGGGGACCTTAGGGAACTTCCCAGGGTGCCTCTGAGAGGCGAGGGATCCTGTGGAGGTGGCGGGGCCCCTCGGGACTCCGCTGGGTCTGGCGCAACGGAAGAGGGCCTCACCTCGAGGGGAGGCAGGCACCTCAGGCTTCCTCTGCGTTTCGGACTCCGACCGCAGGGTCCCTGCAGAGTTGGGACAGGAGAGTCAGGCCTCGTCTTGTCTGAGGAAGGGAACCCCGCTGGCCTCTCGAGTTGCTCAGGGGGTCTCAGGCCCCTCGTCGAGCTGTGTGTGGAACCCGCGGGTCTTTGCGGACGATGCACGGGGGTGGCAGTGCCCCTTCGTGTTGTGCCTTCACCCACAGGGTTGCCTTCGAAGAGGGGTCCGGGCCTCGGGTCCTTCTCAAGAGCGGACCGGGGAATCGGGGGCGTTCGGCCTGTGGACCCACCCACGTGGCTCGTCTCGAATTTCCTCGTGAGACTGGCCTCATCCTGAGGTGCGCCGGGAAGGCCGGGAACCCCTTCCAGACCACGCAGGGGAATCGCCTCTCCTGTCGCGATCAGGAGGGGAGAAGGGGCTCAGAGGAAGCGGTGCCGGGACCCTCGGTGTTCCCCTCGGGGGAACCCGGCGTGTCGGGGGACTTTTGGGGGTCGCAGGAAGGCTGTCAGGGACCGTCTCGCCCTTCAGGGCGGAACAGGGGACTTCCCTTGAGACGCCGTCGCGGGCAAGGGCCTCATCTTGCCAAGCGGTGGGAACCACGTGGTTTTTCTCGAGTTGCGGCGGCATTCTCGAGTTACGACGGGGATCTCAGCCTTCCCCTTGGGTTGGCCCTGGGAAGCCCAATCTTCCCCTCGGGTTGCGAGGGAAAGCTGGGGGTGGCGCTCGAGTCACTGCAGGGCCTAGAGACCTAACCTAAGCGTGTGTCCGGGACCTAATTTTCCTCTCCAGGGAAGGCAGGGATCTCGGGGTTGCATTCCAGGCTCCCCCGGGGAGTCAGGCCTCGTCTCGAGGGGAAGCCAAGGACTCCGCTCTCCTCTCGAATCGCGACGCGGGTCTCTTGGAGCCCCCTGAGCGGCCTCAAGGGAGTCCAGCCTCCTCTTCCGTTTGGAGAGAGGACCCGGGATTGCTCTCCAGGCCATGCAGGAAAAGAAGGCCCTCAGCTCGCGAGGACGGGGGCGTCTCAGGGGTTTCCTCGAGCTGCGGCGCCCGTGGGGGTTTTCTCCCGAGGCACGACGAGGATCTCAGGGAGCCTCTCGTGCGGCGCCAGGGAAGTCAGGTCTCCATGCGCGTGGCGAGGGGGAGCGCATCCTGGCTCTCGAGTCACGGGAGGGGACTAGGGCCTCGAGACGCGTTGAAGAAGGACTCTCGAGGTCTTTGTCGGGGGGCGGCGGGAAACCCTCGTTTCCCTCGCCTTCTGCCGGGGACCTTAGGGAACTTCCCAGGGTGCCTCTGAGAGGCGAGGGATCCTGTGGAGGTGGCGGGGCCCCTCGGGACTCCGCTGGGTCTGGCGCAACGGAAGAGGGCCTCACCTCGAGGGGAGGCAGGCACCTCAGGCTTCCTCTGCGTTTCGGACTCCGACCGCAGGGTCCCTGCAGAGTTGGGACAGGAGAGTCAGGCCTCGTCTTGTCTGAGGAAGGGAACCCCGCTGGCCTCTCGAGTTGCTCAGGGGGTCTCAGGCCCCTCGTCGAGCTGTGTGTGGAACCCGCGGGTCTTTGCGGACGATGCACGGGGGTGGCAGTGCCCCTTCGTGTTGTGCCTTCACCCACAGGGTTGCCTTCGAAGAGGGGTCCGGGCCTCGGGTCCTTCTCAAGAGCGGACCGGGGAATCGGGGGCGTTCGGCCTGTGGCCCCACCCACGTGGCTCGTCTCGAATTTCCTCGTGAGACCGGCCTCATCCTGAGGTGCGCCGGGAAGGCCGGGAACCCCTTCCAGACCACGCAGGGGAATCGCCTCTCCTGTCGCGATCAGGAGGGGAGAAGGGGCTCAGAGGAAGCGGTGCCGGGACCCTCGGTGTTCCCCTCGGGGGAACCCGGCGTGTCGGGGGACTTTTGGGGGTCGCAGGAAGGCTGTCAGGGACCGTCTCGCCCTTCAGGGCGGAACAGGGAACTTCCCTTGAGACGCCGTCGCGGGCAAGGGCCTCATCTTGCCAAGCGGTGGGAACCACGTGGTTTTTCTCGAGTTGCGGCGGCATTCTCGAGTTACGACGGGGATCTCAGCCTTCCCCTTGGGTTGGCCCTGGGAAGCCCAATCTTCCCCTCGGGTTGCGAGGGAACGCTGGGGGTGGCGCTCGAGTCACTGCAGGGCCTAAGAGACCTCACCTAAGCGTGTGTCCGGGACCTAATTTTCCTCTCCAGGGAAGGCAGGGATCTCGGGGTTGCATTCCAGGCTCCCCCGGGGAGTCAGGCCTCGTCTCGAGGGGAAGCCAAGGACTCCGCTCTCCTCTCGAGTCGCGACGCGGGTCTCTTGGAGCCCCCTGAGCGGCCTCAAGGGAGTCCAGCCTCCTCTTCCGTTTGCAGAGAGGACCCGGGATTGCTCTCCAGGCCATGCAGGAAAAGAAGGCCCTCAGCTCGCGAGGACGGGGGCGTCTCAGGGGTTTCCTCGAGCTGCGGCGCCCGTGGGGGTTTTCTCCCGAGGCACGACGAGGATCTCAGGGAGCCTCTCGTGCGGCGCCAGGGAAGTCAGGTCTCCATGCGCGTGGCGAGGGGGAGCGCGTCCTGGCTCTCGAGTCACGGGAGGGGACTAGGGCCTCGAGACGCGTTGAAGAAGGACTCTCGAGGTCTTTGTCGGGGGGCGGCGGGAAACCCTCGTTTCCCTCGCCTTCTGCCGGGGACCTTAGGGAACTTCCCAGGGTGCCTCTGAGAGGCGAGGGATCCTGTGGAGGTGGCGGGGCCCCTCGGGACTCCGCTGGGTCTGGCGCAACGGAAGAGGGCCTCACCTCGAGGGGAGGCAGGCACCTCAGGCTTCCTCTGCGTTTCGGACTCCGACCGCAGGGTCCCTGCAGAGTTGGGACAGGAGAGTCAGGCCTCGTCTTGTCTGAGGAAGGGAACCCCGCTGGCCTCTCGAGTTGCTCAGGGGGTCTCAGGCCCCTCGTCGAGCTGTGTGTGGAACCCGCGGGTCTTTGCGGACGATGCACGGGGGTGGCAGTGCCCCTTCGTGTTGTGCCTTCACCCACAGGGTTGCCTTCGAAGAGGGGTCCGGGCCTCGGGTCCTTCTCAAGAGCGGACCGGGGAATCGGGGGCGTTCGGCCTGTGGCCCCACCCACGTGGCTCGTCTCGAATTTCCTCGTGAGACCGGCCTCATCCTGAGGTGCGCCGGGAAGGCCGGGAACCCCTTCCAGACCACGCAGGGGAATCGCCTCTCCTGTCGCGATCAGGAGGGGAGAAGGGGCTCAGAGGAAGCGGTGCCGGGACCCTCGGTGTTCCCCTCGGGGGAACCCGGCGTGTCGGGGGACTTTTGGGGGTCGCAGGAAGGCTGTCAGGGACCGTCTCGCCCTTCAGGGCGGAACAGGGGACTTCCCTTGAGACGCCGTCGCGGGCAAGGGCCTCATCTTGCCAAGCGGTGGGAACCACGTGGTTTTTCTCGAGTTGCGGCGGCATTCTCGAGTTACGACGGGGATCTCAGCCTTCCCCTTGGGTTGGCCCTGGGAAGCCCAATCTTCCCCTCGGGTTGCGAGGGAAAGCTGGGGGTGGCGCTCGAGTCACTGCAGGGCCTAAGAGACCTCACCTAAGCGTGTGTCCGGGACCTAATTTTCCTCTCCAGGGAAGGCAGGGATCTCGGGGTTGCATTCCAGGCTCCCCCGGGGAGTCAGGCCTCGTCTCGAGGGGAAGCCAAGGACTCCGCTCTCCTCTCGAGTCGCGACGCGGGTCTCTTGGAGCCCCCTGAGCGGCCTCAAGGGAGTCCAGCCTCCTCTTCCGTTTGGAGAGAGGACCCGGGATTGCTCTCCAGGCCATGCAGGAAAAGAAGGCCCTCAGCTCGCGAGGACGGGGGCGTCTCAGGGGTTTCCTTGAGCTGCGGCGCCCGTGGGGGTTTTCTCCCGAGGCACGACGAGGATCTCAGGGAGCCTCTCGTGCGGCGCCAGGGAAGTCAGGTCTCCATGCGCGTGGCGAGGGGGAGCGCGTCCTGGCTCTCGAGTCACGGGAGGGGACTAGGGCCTCGAGACGCGTTGAAGAAGGACTCTCGAGGTCTTTGTCGGGGGGCGGCGGGAAACCCTCGTGTCCCTCGCCTTCTGCCGGGGACCTTAGGGAACTTCCCAGGGTGCCTCTGAGAGGCGAGGGATCCTGTGGAGGTGGCGGGGCCCCTCGGGACTCCGCTGGGTCTGGCGCAACGGAAGAGGGCCTCACCTCGAGGGGAGGCAGGCACCTCAGGCTTCCTCTGCGTTTCGGACTCCGACCGCAGGGTCCCTGCAGAGTTGGGACAGGAGAGTCAGGCCTCGTCTTGTCTGAGGAAGGGAACCCCGCTGGCCTCTCGAGTTGCTCAGGGGGTCTCAGGCCCCTCGTCGAGCTGTGTGTGGAACCCGCGGGTCTTTGCGGACGATGCACGGGGGTGGCAGTGCCCCTTCGTGTTGTGCCTTCACCCACAGGGTTGCCTTCGAAGAGGGGTCCGGGCCTCGGGTCCTTCTCAAGAGCGGACCGGGGAATCGGGGGCGTTCGGCCTGTGGCCCCACCCACGTGGCTCGTCTCGAATTTCCTCGTGAGACCGGCCTCATCCTGAGGTGCGCCGGGAAGGCCGGGAACCCCTTCCAGACCACGCAGGGGAATCGCCTCTCCTGTCGCGATCAGGAGGGGCGAAGGGGCTCAGAGGAAGCGGTGCCGGGACCCTCGGTGTTCCCCTCGGGGGAACCCGGCGTGTCGGGGGACTTTTGGGGGTCGCAGGAAGGCTGTCAGGGACCGTCTCGCCCTTCAGGGCGGAACAGGGGACTTCCCTTGAGACGCCGTCGCGGGCAAGGGCCTCATCTTGCCAAGCGGTGGGAACCACGTGGTTTTTCTCGAGTTGCGGCGGCATTCTCGAGTTACGACGGGGATCTCAGCCTTCCCCTTGGGTTGGCCCTGGGAAGCCCAATCTTCCCCTCGGGTTGCGAGGGAAAGCTGGGGGTGGCACTCGAGTCACTGCAGGGCCTAAGAGACCTCACCTAAGCGTGTGTCCGGGACCTAATTTTCCTCTCCAGGGAAGGCAGGGATCTCGGGGTTGCATTCCAGGCTCCCCCGGGGAGTCAGGCCTCGTCTCGAGGGGAAGCCAAGGACTCCGCTCTCCTCTCGAGTCGCGACGCGGGTCTCTTGGAGCCCCCTGAGCGGCCTCAAGGGAGTCCAGCCTCCTCTTCCGTTTGGAGAGAGGACCCGGGATTGCTCTCCAGGCCATGCAGGAAAAGAAGGCCCTCAGCTCGCGAGGACGGGGGCGTCTCAGGGGTTTCCTCGAGCTGCGGCGCCCGTGGGGGTTTTCTCCCGAGGCACGACGAGGATCTCAGGGAGCCTCTCGTGCGGCGCCAGGGCAGTCAGGTCTCCATGCGCGTGGCGAGGGGGAGCGCGTCCTGGCTCTCGAGTCACGGGAGGGGACTAGGGCCTCGAGACGCGTTGAAGAAGGACTCTCGAGGTCTTTGTCGGGGGGCGGCGGGAAACCCTCGTGTCCCTCGCCTTCTGCCGGGGACCTTAGGGAACTTCCCAGGGTGCCTCTGAGAGGCGAGGGATCCTGTGGAGGTGGCGGGGCCCCTCGGGACTCCGCTGGGTCTGGCGCAACGGAAGAGGGCCTCACCTCGAGGGGAGGCAGGCACCTCAGGCTTCCTCTGCGTTTCGGACTCCGACCGCAGGGTCCCTGCAGAGTTGGGACAGGAGAGTCAGGCCTCGTCTTGTCTGAGGAAGGGAACCCCGCTGGCCTCTCGAGTTGCTCAGGGGGTCTCAGGCCCCTCGTCGAGCTGTGTGTGGAACCCGCGGGTCTTTGCGGACGATGCACGGGGGTGGCAGTGCCCCTTCGTGTTGTGCCTTCACCCACAGGGTTGCCTTCGAAGAGGGGTCCGGGCCTCGGGTCCTTCTCAAGAGCGGACCGGGGAATCGGGGGCGTTCGGCCTGTGGCCCCACCCACGTGGCTCGTCTCGAATTTCCTCGTGAGACCGGCCTCATCCTGAGGTGCGCCGGGAAGGCCGGGAACCCCTTCCAGACCACGCAGGGGAATCGCCTCTCCTGTCGCGATCAGGAGGGGAGAAGGGGCTCAGAGGAAGCGGTGCCGGGACCCTCGGTGTTCCCCTCGGGGGAACCCGGCGTGTCGGGGGACTTTTGGGGGTCGCAGGAAGGCTGTCAGGGACCGTCTCGCCCTTCAGGGCGGAACAGGGGACTTCCCTTGAGACGCCGTCGCGGGCAAGGGCCTCATCTTGCCAAGCGGTGGGAACCACGTGGTTTTTCTCGAGTTGCGGCGGCATTCTCGAGTTACGACGGGGATCTCAGCCTTCCCCTTGGGTTGGCCCTGGGAAGCCCAATCTTCCCCTCGGGTTGCGAGGGAAAGCTGGGGGTGGCGCTCGAGTCACTGCAGGGCCTAAGAGACCTAACCTAAGCGTGTGTCCGGGACCTAATTTTCCTCTCCAGGGAAGGCAGGGATCTCGGGGTTGCATTCCAGGCTCCCCCGGGGAGTCAGGCCTCGTCTCGAGGGGAAGCCAAGGACTCCGCTCTCCTCTCGAGTCGCGACGCGGGTCTCTTGGAGCCCCCTGAGCGGCCTCAAGGGAGTCCAGCCTCCTCTTCCGTTTGGAGAGAGGACCCGGGATTGCTCTCCAGGCCATGCAGGAAAAGAAGGCCCTCAGCTCGCGAGGACGGGGGCGTCTCAGGGGTTTCCTCGAGCTGCGGCGCCCGTGGGGGTTTTCTCCCGAGGCACGACGAGGATCTCAGGGAGCCTCTCGTGCGGCGCCAGGGAAGTCAGGTCTCCATGCGCGTGGCGAGGGGGAGCGCATCCTGGCTCTCGAGTCACGGGAGGGGACTAGGGCCTCGAGACGCGTTGAAGAAGGACTCTCGAGGTCTTTGTCGGGGGGCGGCGGGAAACCCTCGTTTCCCTCGCCTTCTGCCGGGGACCTTAGGGAACTTCCCAGGGTGCCTCTGAGAGGCGAGGGATCCTGTGGAGGTGGCGGGGCCCTCGGGACTCCGCTGGGTCTGGCGCAACGGAAGAGGGCCTCACCTCGAGGGGAGGCAGGCACCTCAGGCTTCCTCTGCGTTTCGGACTCCGACCGCAGGGTCCCTGCAGAGTTGGGACAGGAGAGTCAGGCCTCGTCTTGTCTGAGGAAGGGAACCCCGCTGGCCTCTCGAGTTGCTCAGGGGGTCTCAGGCCCCTCGTCGAGCTGTGTGTGGAACCCGCGGGTCTTTGCGGACGATGCACGGGGGTGGCAGTGCCCCTTCGTGTTGTGCCTTCACCCACAGGGTTGCCTTCGAAGAGGGTCCGGGCCTCGGGTCCTTCTCAAGAGCGACCGGGGAATCGGGGGCGTTCGGCCTGTGGCCCCACCCACGTGGCTCGTCTCGAATTTCCTCGTGAGACCGGCCTCATCCTGAGGTGCGCCGGGAAGGCCGGGAACCCCTTCCAGACCACGCAGGGGAATCGCCTCTCCTGTCGCGATCAGGAGGGGAGAAGGGGCTCAGAGGAAGCGGTGCCGGGACCCTCGGTGTTCCCCTCGGGGGAACCCGGCGTGTCGGGGGACTTTTGGGGGTCGCAGGAAGGCTGTCAGGGACCGTCTCGCCCTTCAGGGCGGAACAGGGAACTTCCCTTGAGACGCCGTCGCGGGCAAGGGCCTCATCTTGCCAAGCGGTGGGAACCACGTGGTTTTTCTCGAGTTGCGGCGGCATTCTCGAGTTACGACGGGATCTCAGCCTTCCCCTTGGGTTGGCCCTGGGAAGCCCAATCTTCCCCTCGGGTTGCGAGGGAACGCTGGGGGTGGCGCTCGAGTCACTGCAGGGCCTAAGAGACCTCACCTAAGCGTGTGTCCGGGACCTAATTTTCCTCTCCAGGGAAGGCAGGGATCTCGGGGTTGCATTCCAGGCTCCCCGGGAGTCAGGCCTCGTCTCGAGGGAAGCCAAGGACTCCGCTCTCCTCTCGAGTCGCGACGCGGGTCTCTTGGAGCCCCCTGAGCGGCCTCAAGGGAGTCCAGCCTCCTCTTCCGTTTGCAGAGAGGACCCGGGATTGCTCTCCAGGCCATGCAGGAAAAGAAGGCCCTCAGCTCGCGAGGACGGGGGCGTCTCAAGGGGTTTCCTCGAGCTGCGGCGCCCGTGGGGGTTTTCTCCCGAGGCACGACGAGGATCTCAGGGAGCCTCTCGTGCGGCGCCAGGAAGTCAGGTCTCCATGCGCGTGGCGAGGGGGAGCGCGTCCTGGCTCTCGAGTCACGGGAGGGGACTAGGGCCTCGAGACGCGTTGAAGAAGGACTCTCGAGGTCTTTGTCGGGGGGCGGCGGGAAACCCTCGTGTCCCTCGCCTTCTGCCGGGGACCTTAGGGAACTTCCCAGGGTGCCTCTGAGAGGCGAGGGATCCTGTGGAGGTGGCGGGCCCTCGGGACTCCGCTGGGTCTGGCGCAACGGAAGAGGGCCTCACCTCGAGGGGAGGCAGGCACCTCAGCTTCCTCTGCGTTTCGGACTCCGACCGCAGGGTCCCTGCAGAGTTGGGACAGGAGAGTCAGGCCTCGTCTTGTCTGAGGAAGGGAACCCCGCTGGCCTCTCGAGTTGCTCAGGGGTCTCAGGCCCCTCGTCGAGCTGTGTGTGGAACCCGCGGGTCTTTGCGGACGATGCACGGGGGTGCAGTGCCCCTTCGTGTTGTGCCTTCACCCACAGGGTTGCCTTCGAAGAGGTCCGGGCCTCGGGTCCTTCTCAAGAGCGGACCGGGGAATCGGGGGCGTTCGGCCTGTGGCCCCACCCACGTGGCTCGTCTCGAATTTCCTCGTGAGACCGGCCTCATCCTGAGGTGCGCCGGGAAGCCGGGAACCCCTTCCAGACCACGCAGGGGAATCGCCTCTCCTGTCGCGATCAGGAGGGGAGAAGGGGCTCAGAGGAAGCGGTGCCGGGACCCTCGGTGTTCCCCTCGGGGGAACCCGGCGTGTCGGGGACTTTGGGGGTCGCAGGAAGGCTGTCAGGGACCGTCTCGCCCTTCAGGGCGGAACAGGGGACTTCCCTTGAGACGCCGTTCGCGGGCAAGGGCCTCATCTTGCCAAGCGGTGGGAACCACGTGGTTTTTCTCGAGTTGCGGCGGCATTCTCGAGTTACGACGGGGATCTCAGCCTTCCCCTTGGGTTGGCCCTGGGAAGCCCAATCTTCCCCTCGGGTTGCGAGGGAACGCTGGGGGTGGCGCTCGAGTCACTGCAGGGCCTAAGAGACCTCACCTAAGCGTGTGTCCGGGACCTAATTTTCCTCTCCAGGGAAGGCAGGGATCTCGGGGTTGCATTCCAGGCTCCCCCGGGGAGTCAGGCTCGTCTCGAGGGGAAGCCAAGGACTCCGCTCTCCTCTCGAGTCGCGACGCGGGTCTCTTGGAGCCCCCTGAGCGGCCTCAAGGGAGTCCAGCCTCCTCTTCCGTTTGGAGAGAGGACCCGGGATTGCTCTCCAGGCCATGCAGGAAAAGAAGGCCTCAGCTCGCGAGGACGGGGGCGTCTCAGGGGTTTCCTCGAGCTGCGGCGCCCGTGGGGGTTTTCTCCCGAGGCACGACGAGGATCTCAGGGAGCCTCTCGTGCGGCGCCAGGGAAGTCAGGTCTCCATGCGCGTGGCGAGGGGGAGCGCGTCCTGGCTCTCGAGTCACGGGAGGGGACTAGGGCCTCGAGACGCGTTTGAAGAAGGACTCTCGAGGTCTTTGTCGGGGGCGGCGGGAAACCCTCGTGTCCTCGCCTTCTGCCGGGGACCTTAGGAACTTCCCAGGGTGCCTCTGAGAGGCGAGGGATCCTGTGGAGGTGGCGGGGCCCCTCGGGACTCCGCTGGGTCTGGCGCAACGGAAGAGGCCTCACCTCGAGGGGAGGCAGGCACCTCAGGCTTCCTCTGCGTTTCGGACTCCGACCGCAGGGTCCCTGCAGAGTTGGGACAGGAGAGTCAGGCCTCGTCTTGTCTGAGGAAGGGAACCCCGCTGGCCTCTCGAGTTGCTCAGGGGGTCTCAGGCCCCTCGTCGAGCTGTGTGTGGGAACCCGCGGGTCTTTGCGGACGATGCACGGGGGTGGCAGTGCCCTTCGTGTTGTGCCTTCACCCACAGGGTTGCCTTCGAAGAGGGGTCCGGGCCTCGGGTCCTTCTCAAGAGCGGACCGGGGAATCGGGGGCGTTCGGCCTGTGGCCCACCCACGTGGCTCGTCTCGAATTTCCTCGTGAGACCGGCCTCATCCTGAGGTGCGCCGGGAAGGCCGGGAACCCTTCCAGACCACGCAGGGGAATCGCCTCTCCTGTCGCGATCAGGAGGGGAGAAGGGGCTCAGAGGAAGCGGTGCCGGGACCCTCGGTGTTCCCTCGGGGAACCCGGCGTGTCGGGGACTTTTGGGGGTCGCAGGAAGGCTGTCAGGGACCGTCTCGCCCTTCAGGGCGGAACAGGGGACTTCCCTTGAGACGCCGTCGCGGGCAAGGGCCTCATCTTGCCAAGCGGTGGGAACCACGTGGTTTTTCTCGAGTTGCGGCGGCATTCTCGAGTTACGACGGGGATCTCAGCCTTCCCCTTGGGTTGGCCCTGGGAAGCCCAATCTTCCCCTCGGGTTGCGAGGGAAAGCTGGGGGTGGCGCTCGAGTCACTGCAGGGCCTAAGAGACCTAACCTAAGCGTGTGTCCGGGACCTAATTTTCCTCTCCAGGGAAGGCAGGGATCTCGGGGTTGCATTCCAGGCTCCCCCGGGGAGTCAGGCCTCGTCTCGAGGGGAAGCCAAGGACTCCGCTCTCCTCTCGAGTCGCGACGCGGGTCTCTTGGAGCCCCCTGAGCGGCCTCAAGGGAGTCCAGCCTCCTCTTCCGTTTGGAGAGAGGACCCGGGATTGCTCTCCAGGCCATGCAGAAAAGAAGGCCCTCAGCTCGCGAGGACGGGGGCGTCTCAGGGGTTCCTCGAGCTGCGGCGCCCGTGGGGGTTTTCCTCCCGAGGCACGACGAGGATCTCAGGGAGCCTCTCGTGCGGCGCCAGGGAAGTCAGGTCTCCATGCGCGTGGCGAGGGGGAGCGCATCCTGGCTCTCGAGTCACGGGAGGGGACTAGGGCCTCGAGACGCGTTGAAGAAGGACTCTCCGAGGTCTTGTCGGGGGGCGGCGGGAAACCCTCGTTTCCCTCGCCTTCTGCCGGGGACCTTAGGGAACTTCCCAGGGTGCCTCTGAGAGGCGAGGGATCCTGTGGAGGTGGCGGGGCCCCTCGGGACTCCGCTGGGTCCTGGCGCAACGGAAGAGGGCCTCACCTCGAGGGGAGGCAGGCCACTCAGGCTTCCTCTGCGTTTCGGACTCCGACCGCAGGGTCCCTGCAGAGTTGGGACAGGAGAGTCAGGCCTCGTCTTGTCTGAGGAAGGGACCCCGCTGGCCTCTCGAGTTGCTCAGGGGGTCTCAGGCCCTCGTCGAGCTGTGTGTGGAACCCGCGGTCTTTGCGGACGATGCACGGGGGTGGCAGTGCCCCTTCGTGTTGTGCCCTTCACCCACAGGGTTGCCTTCGAAGAGGGGTCCGGGCCTCGGGTCCTTCTCAAGAGCGGACCGGGGAATCGGGGGCGTTCGGCCTGTGGCCCCACCCACGTGGCTCGTCTCGAATTTCCTCGTGAGACCGGCCTCATCCTGAGGTGCGCCGGAAGGCCGGGAACCCCTTCCAGACCACGCAGGGGAATCGCCTCTCCTGTCGCGATCAGGAGGGGAGAAGGGGCTCAGAGGAAGCGGTGCCGGGACCCTCGGTGTTCCCCTCGGGGGAACCCGGCGTGTCGGGGGACTTTTGGGGGTCGCAGGAAGGCTGTCAGGGACCGTCTCGCCCTTCAGGCGGAACAGGGAACTTCCCTTGAGACGCCGTCGCGGGCAAGGGCCTCATCTTGCCAAGCGGTGGGAACCACGTGGTTTTTCTCGAGTTGCGGCGGCATTCTCGAGTTACGACGGGGATCTCAGCCTTCCCCTTGGGTTGGCCCTGGGAAGCCCCAATCTTCCCCTCGGGTTGCGAGGGAACGCTGGGGGTGGCGCTCGAGTCACTGCAGGGCCTAAGAGACCTCACCTAAGCGTGTGTCCGGGACCTAATTTTCCTCTCCAGGGAAGGCAGGGATCTCGGGGTTGCATTCCAGGCTCCCCGGGAGTCAGCCTCGTCTCGAGGGAAGCCAAGGACTCCGCTCTCCTCTCGAGTCGCGACGCGGGTCTCTTGGAGCCCCTGAGCGGCCTCAAGGGAGTCCAGCCTCCTCTTCCGTTTGCAGAGAGGACCCGGGATTGCTCTCCAGGCCATGCAGGAAAAGAAGGCCCTCAGCTCGCGAGGACGGGGGCGTCTCAGGGGTTTCCTCGAGCTGCGGCGCCCGTGGGGGTTTTCTCCCGAGGCACGACGAGGATCTCAGGGAGCCTCTCGTGCGGCGCCAGGGAAGTCAGGTCTCCATGCGCGTGGCGAGGGGGAGCGCGTCCTGGCTCTGAGTCACGGGAGGGGACTAGGGCCTCGAGACGCGTTGAAGAAGGACTCTCGAGGTCTTTGTCGGGGGGCGGCGGGAAACCCTCGTTTCCCTCGCCTTCTGCCGGGGACCTTAGGGAACTTCCAGGGTGCCTCTGAGAGGCGAGGGATCCTGTGGAGGTGGCGGGGCCCCTCGGGACTCCGCTGGGTCTGGCGCAACGGAAGAGGGCCTCACCTCGAGGGGAGGCAGGCACCTCAGGCTTCCTCTGCGTTTCGGACTCCGACCGCAGGGTCCCTGCAGAGTTGGGACAGGAGGAGTCAGGCCTCGTCTTGTCTGAGGAAGGAACCCCGCTGGCCTCTCGAGTTGCTCAGGGGGTCTCAGGCCCCTCGTCGAGCTGTGTGTGGAACCCGCGGGTCTTTGCGGACGATGCACGGGGGTGGCAGTGCCCCTTCGTGTTGTGCCTTCACCACAGGGTTGCCTTCGAAGAGGGGTCGGGCCTCGGGTCCTTCTCAAGAGCGGACCGGGGAATCGGGGGCGTTCGGCCTGTGGCCCACCCACGTGGCTCGTCTCGATTTCCTCGTGAGACGGCCTCATCCTGAGGTGCGCCGGGAAGGCCGGGAACCCCTTCCAGACCACGCAGGGGAATCGCCTCTCCTGTCGCGATCAGGAGGGGAGAAGGGGCTCAGAGGAAGCGGTGCCGGGACCCTCGGTGTTCCCCTCGGGGGAACCCGGCGTGTCGGGGGACTTTTGGGGGTCGCAGGAAGGCTGTCAGGGACCGTCTCGCCTTCAGGGCGGAACAGGGGACTTCCCTTGAGACGCCGTCGCGGGCAAGGGCCTCATCTTGCCAAGCGGTGGGAACCACGTGGTTTTCTCGAGTTGCGGCGGCATTCTCGAGTACGACGGGGATCTCAGCCTTCCCCTTGGGTTGGCCCTGGGAAGCCCAATCTTCCCCTCGGGTTGCGAGGGAACGCTGGGGGTGGCGCTCGAGTCACTGCAGGGCCTAAGAGACCTCACCTAAGCGTGTGTCCGGGACCTAATTTTCCTCTCCAGGGAAGGCAGGGATCTCGGGGTTGCATTCCAGGCTCCCCCGGGGAGTCAGGCCTCGTCTCGAGGGGAAGCCAAGGACTCCGCTCTCCTCTCGAGTCGCGACGCGGGTCTCTTGGAGCCCCTGAGCGGCCTCAAGGGAGTCCAGCCTCCTCTTCCGTTTGGAGAGAGGACCCGGGATTGCTCTCCAGGCATGCAGGAAAAGAAGGCCCTCAGCTCGCGAGGACGGGGGCGTCTCAGGGGTTTCCTCGAGCTGCGGCGCCCGTGGGGGTTTTCTCCCGAGGCACGACGAGGATCTCAGGGAGCCTCTCGTGCGGCGCCAGGGAAGTCAGGTTCATGCGCGTGGCGAGGGGGAGCGCGTCCTGGCTCTCGAGTCACGGGAGGGGACTAGGGCCTCGAGACGCGTTGAAGAAGGACTCTCGAGGTCTTTGTCGGGGGGCGGCGGGAAACCCTCGTGTCCCTCGCCTTCTGCCGGGGACCTTAGGGAACTTTCCCAGGGTGCCTCTGAGAGGCGAGGGATCCTGTGGAGGTGGCGGGGCCCCTCGGGACTCCGCTGGGTCTGGCGCAACGGAAGAGGGCCTCACCTCGAGGGGAGGCAGGCACCTCAGGCTTCCTCTGCGTTTCGGACTCCGACCGCAGGGTCCCTGCAGAGTTGGACAGGAGAGTCAGGCCTCGTCCTTGTCTGAGGAAGGGAACCCCGCTGGCCTCTCGAGTTGCTCAGGGGGTCTCAGGCCCCTCGTCGAGCTGTGGTGGAACCCGCGGGTCTTTGCGGACGATGCACGGGGGTGGCAGTGCCCCTTCGTGTTGTGCCTTCACCCACAGGGTTGCCTTCGAAGAGGGGTCCGGCCTCGGGTCCTTCTCAAGAGCGGACCGGGGAATCGGGGCGTTCGGCCTGTGGCCCCACCCACGTGGCTCGTCTCGAATTTCCTCGTGAGACCGGCCTCATCCTGAGGTGCGCCGGGAAGGCCGGGAACCCCTTCCAGACCACGCAGGGGAATCGCCTCTCCTGTCGCGATCAGGAGGGGAGAAGGGGCTCAGAGGAAGCGGTGCCGGGACCCTCGGTGTTCCCCTCGGGGGAACCCGGCGTGTCGGGGGACTTTTGGGGGTCGCAGAAAGGCTGTCAGGGACCGTCTCGCCCTTCAGGCGGAACAGGGGACTTCCCTTGAGACGCCGTCGCGGGCAAGGGCCTCATCTTGCCAAGCGGTGGGAACCACGTGGTTTTTTCTCGAGTTGCGGCGGCATTCTCGAGTTACGACGGGGATCTCAGCCTTCCCCTTGGGTTGGCCCTGGGAAGCCCAATCTTCCCTCGGGTTGCGAGGGAACGCTGGGGGTGGCGCTCGAGTCACTGCAGGGCCTAAGAGACCTCACCTAAGCGTGTGTCCGGGACCTAATTTTCCTCTCCAGGGAAGGCAGGGATCTCGGGGTTGCATTCCAGGCTCCCCGGGGAGTCAGGCCTCGTCTCGAGGGGAAGCCAAGGACTCCGCTCTCCTCTCGAGTCGCGACGCGGGTCTCTTGGAGCCCCCTGAGCGGCCTCAAGGGAGTCCAGCCTCCTCTTCCGTTTGGAGAGAGGACCGGGATTGCTCTCCAGGCCATGCAGGAAAAGAAGGCCCTCAGCTCGCGAGGACGGGGCGTCTCAGGGGTTTCCTCGAGCTGCGGCGCCCATGGGGTTTTCTCCCGAGGCACGACGAGGATCTCAGGGAGCCTCTCGTGCGGCGCCAGGGAAGTCAGGTCTCCATGCGCGTGGCGAGGGGGAGCGCGTCCTGGCTCTCGAGTCACGGGAGGGGACTAGGGCCTCGAGACGCGTTGAAGAAGGACTCTCGAGGTCTTTGTCGGGGGGCGGCGGGAAACCCTCGTGTCCCTCGCCTTCTGCCGGGGACCTTAGGGAACTTCCCAGGGTGCCTCTGAGAGGCAGGGATCCTGTGGAGGTGGCGGGGCCCCTCGGGACTCCGCTGGGTCTGGCGCAACGGAAGAGGGCCTCACCTCGAGGGGAGGCAGGCACCTCAGGCTTCCTCTGCGTTTCGGACTCCGACCGCAGGTCCCTGCAGAGTTTGGACAGGAGAGTCAGGCCTCGTCTTGT